>NW_006399881.1:9060380-9087097 GCF_000299155.1 Elephantulus edwardii | reverse complement strand
GGTGCGGTTGGCGCAGGATAGAGCAGGGTTTAGAGCTGTTGTGCATAGGGTCGCTATGAGTCGGAAACGACTCGATGGCACATAACAACAACAACAACAAATCAAAACAACAATAAGACACTATCTTATCTGAGTAGCAGTAGCACAGTTTAACAAGATAGCAAACTATAAATGTTAAGAGAGAATGTGGACAGATTGGAACTCTCATGCACTGCTGGTAGGTCTGCAAGATGGTACAACCATTCTAGAAGGTAGTTTGTAATTTCCTCCAAAAGCTGAATATAGAAATCCCCTATGACCCAACTATTGTACTGCTAGGAATATACCCCCAGGGAATCAGACCTGAGACATAAAGACCTATATTTGTAGCAGTGTCAGTCACAATAGCAAGAATATGGAAACAGCTCAAATGTTCATGAACAAATGAATGGATTGAGAAATTGTGGTACAGTCACGCAATTGAATACTATGCAGCACCAAGGAATAATGATTTTGTATAATACATGTAAAAGAACATGGGATACTCTATACAGCATTATGATGAGCAAGCTAATTCAGTCTAATAAGGACAAATACTGTGTAAGACCATTATTGTAAAACTAGAAGGATATCTAATAAGATGTGTATGTTGTTGCCTTTGAGTCAAGCACGACTCAGAGTGACCCTATGAACAAAAGGCCTGAAGCCCCTCTACAACTGTCGACATTTATCAAAGTTCAAAGACATTCCAGAAGCATGTTATTTAGGAAGTGGATGCCACTCCTGCTACCAAAAGATGTGTATAAATGTCCAAAAGATGAAGGGGGCAGGAAACAGGGAAGGGAAGAAATCGCTAGGATAACAAAGTTTAGTGGGCAGATAGGAATGATGGTGAAGGAATAGTAATGATTCAATGGAGACTGGAAAAGATGGGTCAATAATAGACCTAGATCAATAGTAATTATATAAAACACTATATATGAATTATTGTATGAAACACAATATAGATGAAAAATTGTATAAAATTCAAAGTACGTTAAACATAATAGAAACAAATTATTGTAAGAAAAGCAGATATCTATACACACACACACACACACATATATACATATATAGAATTTTTTTTAAAAAACCCTTTGTAACACAAGTGTACTCTCATAACCACTATGTTGTCATAAATTGGATAGTAACTTGGGTTATTATAATCCTTTATCACTATCTGTAGTGTTGAAGAGATTTCTCATTCAAAATGTCTTTCCTATCCACTGTTTATTTTGTGCTGAATTATTTATTGTATTAAGGGGGGATACCACCTGCACTCTAGTAGAGGCTTATATAAGGTCATGGGATCCTTTTTGGGATGCCTATGCTTGCAGCTACACTACAAGTGATAGTCTACAATGCTCTCCAGTCTTTAAAAAACTGGCCTGCATACCTATAGTTGCATAAGTCATTTCCTTGACTGCTCTGAGTCTCCGGGAGACCGTCTAGAGAACCACCAAAGCCAAGGAACACAGAGGAGTGATAGTATGTTAATATGAATCTTGGAGAACAGAAAACATTTAAATTCCTGTGTTTTGGCCACTGACACATAAATATCTGGCATGTCAGAAGATTAGAAATTTATCTTCTCACTTGGTAAGAGTTCATTATCCTTATCAATGAATCCTGCCATTTCATTATGATGCAGAATCTTCTCTTTGCTGTTAAGGCTTTACCTTCTACCTTTATCTTAGCCACTAATCTTTCTAAAATATTAGTTCACTCAATGACACACAACAACATTTGTATCAAGAGTTCTATCAAAATCGGGTGAAGGGAAAGGCAATACACAATGAGGTACAGATTGTTGTTGTGTACCTTTGAGCCTAACAGAGCCATAGCTAACCCTCCAGTTGGTTTTCAGAGGCAGTAAATTACATGGGAGGAGACTGTCCATCCTTCTCCCATGGAGAAGCTGGTGGATTCGAACTGTGAGACTTCAGGATTGCAGCAAACCTTCTTACCACTAGGCCAGAGCTCCCAAGATATTGTAATTAATTGATTTTATTAGTCAATGGCAATTAATACTATAAAACAAAATGTCTATGAATGAGTAAGTGAAAAACCAACAGGGAGAGGAATAAAAAAAAAAGCATGTCAAGCTCCAAAGTGAAGCAAATGTATTTGTGTTTTATATTTAAGCTTATAATAAACGGAAAAATATTATATATCCCAAATTATATAGTATTTTACAAAATTGTAGCTCCTTAATGCTGCAAAGCATTCCACTTGTGTGAATGTACCACAATTTCTCAATCCATTCATTTGTTGATGGGCATTTGGGTTGAACAGTTTTTGTGAATGACTGTATAAAACACAAATTACATGTAGAAAACATGACATATATGAATGATTATTTGCAAACTAATAAAAATAAAGAATAATTCTTAAATTATGTAAAGGTTTCTTAATGCTTCTCAAAAATATTTCTAAAACCACAAATGTGTTAAAATGAAATCTAAAATAAAATACTCAAACATAAAAAAGAGCAATTATAGAGTTACAAATCTAAATATTTGGTGTTTTGCAAGTCTTGCAAATTAAATGATTGCCTGATTCTTTCTGGCTGTAAATCAAGTGCTTTAGGTTGATGTGAACTGTATTTTAAAGGCAAATCAAAGCCAAGGGATGAAATCTTGAAATTCCTATAATCTCTGGTTGGTATAAATGGCTACCCTACCTAGCTGTTAACAAAAAGGCTGGAGGTGTAATCCTATGCAGAAGCATCTTGGAAGAAAAGCCTGGTAATGTACTCCCCCAAAATAGCCAATGAAAACCAAACCATATATAGTTCTACACCAATGCATGGAGGTAATGACACGTTGGAGTCAACTAATCGTCATCTACCCTAAGAATTAAAAAAAAATAATAAGTCACCATGCTTGAGTCTCATTAATGGAAAATTCTATTCGAATCTCTAATGTAGAAATAGTAACATTTTATAAAAGTGTAAGCTCTATTGGAGTCATCCCTGAAAGTTCAGCCAGGGTTCCCACTCTTGCCGCATGTGCTCAAAAATGACATAGATTGATCTAAAAATGCGGACTCAACATGTGCCACCAGTGTTTTGGTCAATACGTCAAGGAGATCAGTTTTATCAAGTTGGACTAAGTCATCTTCCTTGAATGGCCTAGCTGAGACGTCAGCATAGCAAAAAACAAGACCAATGCTTTGTACATAAAATTAAATTTCAGTTATGATCATGTGATAAAAAAGAAAAGTGTAACCATGTGATTCTCATATACACCCTGGGTTGACAAGGGTTCAAACTAGTTCAACTTCCTGCTGAGAATTTGTCTTTCAATTTACATTCTGATTCAGTGAAACTAGGGTTATTATTGTTGTTGGATGCCTTTGAGTTGGAACTGACCCATAGCTGACCCTACAATGGGTTTTCAGAGGCAAATTAGTCGTAAAGGAGGAGACCACTCACCTTTGCCAAGGAAACAGCTGATGGATTCAAACCATTTGCCTTTGGGATTTCAGCACAGATTATTACTACTAGTTTACCAGAGCTACCTGCTATAGAATGAGACTTTTCAAACTTGAATGGGCACACAAATCATCTGGAAATTTAAAAAACTGCACAATTTCACTCAATGAGCCTGTAGGAACCTGAGATTCTGCCTCTCTGACAAGCTCTTCGGTGCCACTGCAGCTCCAGGGACCATATACTGAGCAGCAAGGGCCCTACCACTGTTCAAATTAAGTACACAAGCACTCAGTAGAGGCTGCTTCTCTTCTGATGTCTAAAGCAAGTATGCAACTTACCAGTTTTCAGGAACCAATTCTACATTCAAATATTTATGGCACAATCATTGTAGGACACAAAAAGAAATGCCAAAAATAAGCAGATTTCACTTCAGACAGATGTTGCTTGAGCTATCACTAAAATTTAGTTACCCAGAAAAAAAACCCATAAACTCATCCACAAATATCCTTATCAAATAGTTAACACACATTTACACAAATGAAATAGGAGTAACTAGACACAGAGAGAATAAAATGGCATTTCCAGAAATGTTGATGCAAATGGAGTATTGTTATTAAGGTAAATGCTTCAAGGGAGCACTCTGAAAGGGAGCCTTGAAGGCTGAGTAGATATGAAATTAGCTTCAAACCAAAAAGCAGTCTGAACTCAACTATGGAGGAAAGATGTGACAGTTGCTTCCAAAAAATTACATTCCTTAGAAACCCTACGGAGCAGTTCTACTAGCTTGCTGAGTCAGAATGAACTTAACTGTCACATGTCAAGTGGTTGAGTTTTTAACATATTTTACTTGTTTATTAAATATATATTTTGAAGACAAACTAGATGAGAAAAGAGATTCCCTTATTATCATATACATGCATATGCATACAAATACCTTTAAGTAATTCAATATGAGATATAGTTTAATGACATGTACTTTTACCAGATGCTATCATCCCTGGGACTTAAGGGAAGTGGGTATATTGATATATTATCACTGAAAGTAAACAAATAAGGAAGAGTCTTCATTTCCCTCTGTACATGACTTAGCTAAGACGGAAATAATCAAGAAACACAGCCCGTGTTTCTTGTACTCCTGACAGAATACCAAAAATGATTACCCCAAATACCTTGAAAGTAGAAGTGGTTCACTCTGTCACAGCTTGTGGTTTCTAACAGACTAATTATGACATTATTTTAGCTTCACAATGTTTTTCCAGGGTATAAATATCAAAAGAAATCCTAGTAGTGCCACAGTTAAATGCCTGGCTGGCTATTAATGAAAAAGTCAGTGGCTTGAGCCCCTCAGGGGAGAAAGATGTATCAGTCTGATTCTGTAAAGACTACATACAGCCTTGGAACCCCAACAAAGAAGTTCTTTCTACTCTATCCCACAAGGTTACTGTGAGATGGAATCTACTCAACAGCAGTACGTTTGTGGAAAGACAGCCTCTTCCTGAGTAGATGAGATTTTTATCATTGTGCACTGACAAACAGATCCTGTATATCAAACTCTTGATTGTGGAAATGAACTTACAGGGTATAAGTATGGACCCAGAGAGTGCTAGGAACATTTACATGTATATGAAAAATAACTTACCAGTGATTTTTTGGTTTCATAATGTAAATAGTTAATCATACATGTAAGATCTGAAACACAGTTTTTCCATTCTATTCCACATTCCCTCAAATCATATCCAGGATAGTGTTCTTCCAAATATTCTGTAAACAGTAAAGTTAGAAAAAAATGAATAAAAAAAATTAGTAAGCCCTTTTTAACATAAACAATGGTATTTTCTCTAATTGACATTCTTTTTCACTTTCAGAGGCCGTAAACCACACTGGAGGAACCTGCCCATCTTTCTCCCATGTTGCTGCAGGTGGATCCGAAATGCCAGAAAGGCAAAACCTTTAGGTTAGAAATACAGGTCGCTACAGACTATGGCACCAGAGCTCCAGCTTTCTGAGAGTTTGGAAATTCCAACCAATGAAATTGTTTGGCTGAATGATCTCGTTCCTTTCTAGCATCATATTAAAAAAAAATACTGATCTAGGGAGTGAATTATTAAGTTCAGTGCTTTTAAAAAGAATGTGTAACAAAAATCAATTACTACAGTATGCTAATATCATTTAAACGGAGCTCTGGTAGCCTAGTGGTAAGCAGGTACACTGCCAATCCAAAGGCACAAAGTTTGAATCCACCAGCTGAACCACGAAAGAAAAATGGGCAATCTCCTCCCATGTCATTTACTGCCTCTAAAAAGCCACATAGGGTTAGCTGTGAGTCAATTTCAACTCTTACACACAACAGTGACATAGTAGAACTATGATGGCTTAATAGTAAGGAACTGAACTGCCAATCCAAAGGTATGTGCAGTTCAAATCCATTAGTTGTTCCCCAGGGAGACAGAGGGGTAATCTCCTCCCGTACTGAAAACCTACTGGAGTGTCAGCTTTGAGTCAGTTTCAACCTGAAGGTACACACAACGAGGCATAGTGATAAAACTAACCAAAAGATAAAAGGTTAAAACTCACCATCCACTCCTTATCCACTAGGCCACGAGGCCTCTCTTGAGAATGTTATTACTCCACAGTTTAATTTTGTACATGTCTGTTGGTTTTGAGTGCTATTAAGCTGACACTGACTCATAAGGAATGTAGGTGTTCAAGGAGAACTGCCCTATAGGGTTTCCTAAGCTGTAATCTTTGAGAGTACACTGCCAGGTCTTTCTCTCATGAAGCCCTATGTGGGCCAAAGCCACTAGTCTTTTGGTTAGCAGTCAGGCACTTGGTATGCACGACCAGGGTTCCTTTCACTGCGTGTATATTCTCCAAATAAACTACTATCTTGGGAATCCTTCCAAATTTAGGCCCAATATGTTATCCTTGGCAAAGATTCTCTAGCTGTCTAACCTTCCACAAAACAGCCACACTGGATTTATAGGTATCTGTCTCTATCAACATGGTCCCTTCTGCATTGTGAGCTCCTCGAAGACAGAAACTACTTATTCTGTGTTGTTTCCTCTAAGCCTACGAAGGCTAAGACCTCAATATATATTTTCAGAAGGTGGAAGTTAAAGTGAGATTCTTGAGATTTTACTTTCTGTGTTGCTAGTCGCTAGCACAGAAATGTCTATGTTGTTCCCCTACAGCTTTTGTGTGCTTTTTTGGTTGTTAAATACCAAGTTTCAGTGCCAAAGAACTGACTTCAGTTTAATCATAGAACAGTAACTAAAATTAATAATGCAAAATGTACTCAGCCTGTCTATGGAAGTGGTTAATGTTTAGAAGTTGCTACTCATTCTGTATTATTAAACTGTAAAATAAAGGCCATGTAGATTTTAAAAATGACTGTTTTAAGATTTATAGATCATTCATAACTATTTATTCAACTGTCAATATTACAACTGTCATCATATGAAAATGTGATAACAAAACAAAATCTACAGTAACTTTTCATACCTCGTACTGCAGCCAATTTGTTTGGGTCCAGAGGTTGGAGGCCTGGGGAACTGACATCCAAGTGAATGAAGTCTTCCTGGGAAAACAAATTATGAACCAAGTAGCGGGCTGCATACTTAGGTTTGCCTTTCTTTTTGGCTGCCTCCAAATGAGTAGTAAGCATCTTGACATTTCTTGTTGGATCACCAAGATATCCTTTAAAGAGATAGGAGAGTAAAATTTTTGCTTTTATCACAGAATGCTATCATGAAAGTGCCCAAAAGATGTAAACTGACTTCTAACTCACAAGTTTCTAGACATTTGGGTGATTTAATTTCAATGCTTTTCTATCCTTTTCCCAGATATGGGATTCACTGATGCCACCTGCCCTACTGTCAACAAGCACACATTTGTTAGTCTTAAACTTGCTATAAGAAACTGTACTGCAATCCCAAAGGTTCATTTTTCAAATCCTCCAGATGCTCTATGGGAAAAGGATGGGCAAGCTCTTCCCGGGCAATTTACTGCCTCTGAAAACCTGCTGAAGTTTAGGTAGGAGTCTGTTTCAACTCAACAACATAGTTGAACGAATCTACTCATTGCCTTGAGTAATTTCTTAGGTTGTTCACTGCTGTGAAATCTAATTGGTCCTTTTTTATACTCTTAAGAACAGAGTCCATGAAGACAAGGTAAGTATGGAAGGGTATAGCTAGAAAATATTCTCAAAAGCTAGCACTTAATACATACTATACATAGGGTCACTATGAGTCACAGGCAACTCAGCGGCACATAACAACAACATACATCAAGCATTGTCCTAAACTTTACATCTAGAAGTCTGAGCTCATAATCCTAACAACAACCTTATCATTCCCACTTGGCAGATGAGAAAAATTAGAAAGAAGGTTATCATCTGAACACTCACACTACTAGTTACAGAGCCAGCTTTAAAACCTGTATTTGTGTATAAAATAAGTGCTCTGGACAATTAATCCTCTGTCAAAGTCTTCCATTCCTTTTTCCACAGGTCTTTTTAAAATGAAAATTAAAATGATACTGTGTCTATATAACCTTAATTCTGATATTTCAGTTAACATTATTTATTGAGCATTTCTCAATATTCTCCAAAGCCTAGATCACTATTGTCATGCTTGTAAAAGCAGGTAACATTTATGTCATGCCTACTATGTTCCAGATATAATACTATGATCTTTAAGTGCATTATTCTATTTGCTATAACTTGATGAAGTAAGGACTATTATTTTTTCCATTTTATAGATTAAGAAGAAAGTATTTATATTAAAGCGGCTAATGACTACAAAATTAACAAGGCAAAGAACTGAGATCAGAACCTGAGTAATCTGGCTCAAGAGCTCATGCTCATAACCATTATATACATTACTGCCTTATCACCCGTGGATCACTTACCCAAATTCCTACTGTTGCCTATTTGGCTTTGTCCAAATTTTTATGACTCTATAGAGGACATTATTATCCCAAAATTTTTAAAAAATCCTATTATGTTTTGGATTAATTTGTACAAGTGGATATATTGAATCTAATAACATCAATATTTTATAACTTTTTATAACAACTGCCCTTCAGAAAGAGTACAACAATTTATGCCCCTGACAACAATGCATGAACCATGTGCTGTTTTCTTGCTCTGTTCTGAGGACTACTTCCTGTTACAAGTATAAGTTGCACATGAGCACAATCAAGTGTTCCGGAATTCCCATTCTTCTCAGGGTCAGCCAGTTTGTTGTGTTCCACACACTTAAATGTTTTAGTGCCGTCAATGAAACACAGACATTCCTCTTGTATTCTCTGCTTTCAGTCAAAATTCAGCTGACATTGGCAATGATATCCCTAATTCCACAGCCTCTTCTAAACCCATCTTGTATTTCTGGAAGTTTTCTGTCAATTTTGGATGGTTTCTGTCAGTTTTGGATGATCTTCAGCAAGATTTTGATTGTGGGTTTTTTCTGTTGTTGTTGATTGCCGTTGAGTTGAGCACGACTCATAGCGACACTATGAACAAAAGGCCCTTCTATAACTATTGTAATTTATAAAAGTTCGCAGAGTTTCCAGAGGCATGCTGTTTAGGAAGTGGATGCCACTCCTGCTTTGTTAGGTATCTTAAAATTCTACCCATTACTGAAGTCCAAAATTGCTCCCATACCTTTGATATCCGTTAAAGCAGCATTTCACTCTTAATTCCAAATTCTATCTTAGCTATATAGTGCTGTTATAACAGAAATATTACTAATGGATTGTGTTCATAGACAGAAAGTATTCATTCACAGCGTAGGAAGCAAGAAGTATGAGTTCAGGCGGTTGGCTCCATGGGAAAGCTTTCTCTCACAGTCAATGCTAGAGAAAACTTTTGGTGTCCTTCAAGCATTTGAAGACTGAGAACTCCATGTGTCTTAGCATCTATCTTTTCCTGTTTTCACCACACAGAGTACCGAGTTCCAGAGGAAGGGCTATGCTTCTGGCTCTTCTTTCTTAATGGTACTGATATCTTCCTCTCTGCTTCTTTTCACTCGGGTAAGATAAAAACTGTTGCAGACCACAACCCAGGAAAATGCCCCTTACCTTGGCTCCAGAGTGTGATGTTATTGAGGGGGGCTGCATGCTTTTGAGTTGTGGTGCTGGAGAAGAGTACTGAACATATCTTGGACCACCAGAAGAACAAACTGGTTTGTCTAGGAGAGGGTGAAACCAAGTTTTTCCTTGGAGGCAAAGATTTTCAAGCTCTGTCTCACTTACTTTGGGCACAACTGTGAATTTTATATCTAATAAAATATTCTCAATCAAAGAAAAATTATTTGTAGTTAGCAGAACTACTCTTGAACAAAAGCTAAAGAAAAACTAAATCAGAAGGCTCTGGTGACAAATGAAATCATCAAATATCAGGTCATCTGCAATTTTTAGTGACCCTATATACAATTCTGCCGAAAGCATCCTTGATTATAGCAACTCGAGGTTTGAATTTGTTCTTCAGTTCCTTGAGCTTAAGATATGCTGAGCGAGTTCGGCCCTTTTGATTTTCCGACTCCAACTCCTTGCACATTTCATTGTAATATTTTGCTTTGTCATCCCGTGCTGCCTTTTGAAATCTTCTATTCAACTCTTTAGTATCTTGAATTCTTCCCTGTGTTTTGGCTTCTTTGCGCTCCAGTGCAATTTTCAGAGTCTCTTCTGACATCCATTTTGGTCTTTTCTTCCTCTTCTGTCTTTGCAATGACCGTTTGCACTCTTCCTGGATGATACCCTTGATATCCTCCCACAACTCATCTGGCCTTCGTTCATTAGTGTTCAAAGCCTCAAATCTGTTCCTGAGATGGTTCTGAAATTCAGGTGGGATAGACTCAAGGTCATATTTTGGTTGCCTCGGATTTGGTTTAATTTTCCTCAGCTTTAGCTTGAATTTGCATATGAGTAGTTGGTGGTCTGTTCCACAATCAGCTCCTGGCCTAGTTTTCACAGCCGCTATTGAACTTCTCCAGCAGTTCTTTCCACATATGTAATCGATCTGATTCCTATGCATGCCATCAGGTGAAATCCAGGTATATAACCTGCGTTTATGCCTCTTAAAAAAGGTATTCGCTATGAATAAGTCATTGATTGTGCAAAACTCGATCATTCTCTCTCCAGCTCCATTTCTGTCACCGAGTCCATGTTTTCCAACTACTGAATCTTCCTCTTTGTTCCCGAGAACTAAGGTGTGTCTGATACAGGCCATGGTCTTCGCAATCACCTGTTATGCATCAGAGAGTTAGACAATGACCAAGAAGGATAGAAGGAGAACTGATGCCTTTGAGCTGTGGTGCTGGAGAAGAGTACTGAGAATACCATGGACTGCTAGGAAAACAAATAGATTTGTCCTGGAGAGGGTTAAACCGGGTGGCTCCTTGGAGGCAAGGATTCTGAGGCTCCGTCTAACTTACTTCGGACATGTTGTGAGGAGAGACCGGTGGTTGGGGAGGGACATCATGCTTGGGAGGGTGGAGGGACGGCGCAGGAGAGGAAGGCCCTCTATGAGGTGGATTGATTCGGTGACTGGGATAATTGGGATGGGAGTGCCAGAGACGGTGCGATTGGCACAGGACGGAGCGGAGTTTGGGGCTGTTGTACATAGGGTCGCTATGAGTCGCAGGTGACTCGACGGCACATAACAACAACAACAACATATACAATAGCTCTGAACCCTGCCCTATCCTGAGCCAGTCTCACTGGCATTGACACAGTTACTGTGTACATCCATCTTATTTAGAGTCTTCCTCTTCTGTGCTGTTCTTCCACACTTCTAAGCATGATGCCCTTCTCCAAGGACTGGTTGCATATGGTTTGAATCCAACACTGCTCAGTGGGAGAAACATGGGCTATCTCCTCTCACGCAATTTACTGCCTCTGAAAACTCACTAGAGGGTAAGTCATAAATTGGTTTTAACTCAGTGGTATCTATCAACAGTTTTAAAATATAGCTTAGCAATCTACGTGTACTATCCATCATTTCAAACTCACCAAACCTGACAGGAGTGCAGACACCTGATGAGGAAGAATCGTGGTTATTTTCCAATAAACATGGGTTATTCATCGTTTCAGAGTCATTTTCTGACTTTGCCCGTAATGTAACAGGTACTAGTGCTGAAAGAAATCACAACTATGAATTTTATATCCAATAAAATATTCTCAAAGAAAACAAAAATTATCTGTAGTTAGCAGAACTACTCTTGAACAAAAACTAAAGAAATAATACGAAAAACTAAAACAGAAGGCTCTTGTGACAAAAGAAATCCTCAAATGTCAAGAATAATAAAAAGGAGCCAAGGGGAGCTCTGGTGGCCTAGTGGCAAGGAGCTGCAACTACAATCCCCGAGGCGTACGGTTCGAATCCACCAGATGCTCTGCCGGGAAAGGAGGGACAATCTCCTCCTGTACCAGTCAGATCTGATTTGACGGTACACTCACACAAAAATCATAAAATTAAAAAAAAATATTTTAAAAAAGGAGCCAAAATATGGATGCAGAGAACCTAAGCTGACCACATTGTGGGGGATAGGGTAGTTATAGAAAGTCACACGTTGTTGTTGTTGTTAGGAGACGTTGAGTACAAATTACAGTAACAGCTATGAACAGTAGATCTGAACCCTGACCTATCCTGTGCCATCTTCACATTTCCTGGCACACTAGAGCCCATGTGGCCATCACCATGTCAGTCCATCTGGTTTGAGGGTCTTCCTCTCTTTTGACAATACGCCTCCCTTCCAAGCATCATGTCTTTCTCTCTCCTAGCAACATGCCTGAAGCATGTGAGACAAAGCCTTATCCTTGCCTCCAAAGAGCACTCTGGCTGCAACCTCTCCAAGACATATCTGTTTGTTCTCTTGGCTATTCATGGGATGTTCAGTGCTCTTCTTCAACACCACAACTCAAAAAGGCATCAATTCTTCTTCTGTCATCCCTATTCACTGCCCAGATCTCAGATGTTACATACATATCTCAGAATGTTACATACATATGGGCAGTTTCTAACACAAAATACGTAATTACTATAACATGAATCTTCAACTGCACTCTACAGAATTCATCCCAGAGAAATTTAAAGTCATGTACCCATAAAAACAGGCCCATGAGCATTCACAGCAGTTTTATACCTAATAATCAAAAACTGTAACACCCAAATGTCCTTCAACAGGTGAATCTAGATTAAAGGAAAGGGAATAAGCAGAATGGCAATAAAGAAATCTTCACATACATAGGTAAAGAGATAAAACACTGGAGCTAAAACTCCATACCAGAGAGTATAAGTCAACAAAAACAGAGGAAAAGAAAGAGAAAGATATGTGGGAAAATATAGCACTGTCATAATTCTCCTAAATCATATATGATGATAAAACAAAATAGCATCTGAAACCTAAGATAAAAGGACCTATGTAAGTAGGGTTTTTACATTGCACTGTAAGTGACTCTAACACTGACACCAGTAAACTGTGATAAATCAAACACCTAGAGCAATTACTAGGAAAATAATAAACATTAAAACACTTAAAAACAATGTCAACAAACCAAGAAGACTGAGGTAAGTTCAAGGGATCTATAGAAAGGCAATAAAACAGAGGGAACAAGCAGAAAGTAAAGCATAAAATGGCAAGCTGTCAAGTAGAAAACAATTATCTGCAAATCGCTTATCCAACAAAATACTGTCATTGTAGTTGTAGGTACTGTGAAATTCAGTACAACTCATGGCGACCTTATAAACAACAGACCAGAATCTTGTCCTATCCTGTGCCATCCACATCATCTCCGATACACGTAAGCCCATTGCAGCAGTCACTGTGTAAATCCATCTTCTTGGAGGGCCTTTCTCTCTTTCTCTAACATCTTTCCAAGCATGATGCCCCTTTCCAAGGAATAGCCTCTCCTATTTCAACATGTCCAAAGTACAAAAGATGAACTTTAGTCATCTTTGCCTAAAGAGTCCTCTGGCTGCAGCTTCCCCAAGATATGTATGTTCTTTTGGAAGTGCAAGAGATACTCAGTACTCTACCACCACAGACAGCTCCAAGGTTATCAACTATTCTTCTGTCATCCTTCTTCATTATTCAACTTTCAGACACATAGCAAGTGACTGAAAAGACCATGGTCTGAATCAGGCATATGTAGTCATCATTCCTCTTTAGTATTTTGGAGAGGTCTCTGATAGAAGATTTGCCCAATTCAATACGTCTTCTGATCTCCTGGAGTGTTGATCCTACCAAGATGAAATAGTTGACAACTTCAATCTTTTCTCCATCTATCATGATGTTGCTTATTGATTCAGTGAGGAGGATTTTTGTCTTCTTGATGTTGAGATGCAATCCCTATTGAAGGCTGTAGTCTTTGGGCTTCTGCAGCAAACATTTCAAGCCTTCACTTTCAGCAAGCAAGGCTGTGCAATCTGCATAACGGGTTGTTGATGAGTGTTCCTCCAATCTTGATCCCACATTCTTCTCCACAGAATCCAGTTTCTCAAATTATTTTCTCAGCATACAGATTAAGGAGGTATGAAGTATATCTTGATGCATATCTTTCCTGATTTTAAACTATGCATCCATTTTAAACGATTCATCCATTCAAACAACTGGTTTTTTTGGTCCAGGCGTAGGTTTCATATGAGTATAATTAAGTGTTCTGGGATTCCCATTCTTCTCAATATAAGTCATAATTTTTCACGATACATACAGTCAAATGCCTTCCCATAGTCAATAAAACACAAATAGACATTCTTCTAGTATTCTCTGCTTTCAGTCAGGATCCATCTGACATCAGCGAAGATATCCCTGATGCCACGACTTCTTCTAAATTGTGCTTGAACTTCTGGCAATTCCATATCCATGTACTGTTCCAGTCATATGTGCATGATTTTTAGTAATATTTTATATGCATGTGATAGTAATGATATTATTTGGTAAGTTCCACATTCTCTCAAATCACCTCTTTTTTTAACAGTTAATTATTTTTTTTAATTGTTTAAAAAATTCTTTAATTTGGGGGAAAATAATTTGCTGAAAGAGGTCACAGTTAATTATTTTTAAAGTAGAAAATCACTTCCTATTACCGAATTTTACACAACTGCTATAAGGAGTAGAGTATAGAGAGTAGAATGATAGATAATGCCAACTCCACAATTAACACATCATTCCTGAGTCACAAAGAGGTCCTCATTTTTTAATAGAATACTCTTGCCATTTAGTTTTTCCCCATTCATTCATTGTTGCATATTTTCCTCTCTGCCCACCACTCCCCCTCAGTTCATTTTTCTTGTTGAAAAGAAGAAAAAAAATATCTTTCATTGTTATACAATTCGTTCCTCCAAGTCCACAGTCCACTTTACTATGCATTTCTTTTTCTGGAATCTTGTCATGAAAACAATACCTAATCATATATTCCTTTTATACAGTTTTCTCCCTCATCTGTTTCAATGCAGTATGCATTATTTATCCCATCTTTCTCAGACTCCCCCCAACCCCGAGGTCAGTCCTGTTTTTACAACAGTGGTTCTATGCAGTATTTGTCCTTTTGTGACTGAGACACTTCACTCAGCAGAATGTCCTCCAGGGTCACCCATTTTTAATAATATTGCATGAGTTCCTTGTTTTACAATGCAGCATAGTATTCCATTGTGTGAATATACCACAGCTTCTCTATCCATTCATTTGTTGATGGGCACTTAGGTTGTTTCTAACTCTTTGCTATTGTGAACAAAGCCACAATAAACATGGGTGTGCATATATCTGCTTGAGTGGCAGCTCTGACTTCTTTAGGGTATATCCCCAGTAGTGGAATTGCTGGATCAAATTTTATTTTTATTTCTAACTTTTTGAGAAAAGTGCCATACTGCCTTCCACGGTGGTTGCACCATTTTACATTCTCATCAACAGTGAATAAGGGTTCCAGTTTCTCCACAACCTCGCCAGCATTTGTTGTTTGCTACTCTGCTGAATTTTGCTATTCTTACAGGGGTGAGACGATATCTCATAGTTGTTTGTTTTGTATCTCTCTTAGAACTAGAGATTTTGAATATTTCTCCATGTGTTTGTTTGCCATCTGAATGTCTTCTTTGGTCTCTTCATATCCTGTGCCCATTTTTCAGCTGGGTGTTTACCTTTATCTTTTTGTGCTGCTCGAATATTTCATAAATTCTAAATATAAGTCCTTATCAGACATGTCATTGCCAAATATTTTTTCCCAGTCTGCGGCTTCCCTTTCTACCCTGCTGGAGAAGTTTTTGGATGTGCCGAGGGATTTGAATCTTAGAAGGTCCCATTCATCTATTTTATCCTCTCCTGGTTGTAGGTCAAATGATATTTCTTGAAAATGGGAACAGATAAGGATCTCTTGCATTCAGTTGGCCAAGTAACTGTCCTACAAATTTCCTGGTATAAAGTGGTGAGCACATCCAGAGTGGTCAATGTTAGTTGAGACATGTCAATTTGTATCATATTGATTCCTGGGGCCTTATTTTTTGCAAATGCTTTCAGTGTGGCTTGAACTTTTTTCATTAGCTTTTGTTCACATGGTTCTTCCTAAAATTGTTCAAAGTCAACCAATTCTTTTTTATACATTGACTGTGTATTCCAAAATCTTTTGATGCTTCCTAAACCATTCAAGATTTTGCCCATAGAACCTATCAGTACTGCAACTTGAGGCTTGAATTTGTATTTCAGTTCTTTCAACTTGATAAATGCTTAGTGAGTTCTAATCTTTTTATTCTGCAAATCCAGTTATTTGGACATGTCGTTATAATACTTTGCCTTGTCTTCTCCAGCTGTCCTTTAAAATCTGTTCATCTCTCTTCTTGCTGTCCCCGTTTATTTTGTCTTGACACTTTAGTGCAATTTTCAAAATATCTTCTTTCATCTACTTGGGGCTTTTCTTCTTATTCTATCTTTGTTAAAATCATTTGCTCTCTTTATGGATTATATCTTTGATATCACCTCATAGATAATATGTTCTTTGATCATTAGTGTTTAATTCCTCAAACCTATTCTAGAGATAATTTTTAAATTCAAGTGGGACAGACTGAAGGTCATATTTCATTCCTTATGGGACTGTTTTAATTTTCTTCAGCTTCAATTTGAACTTGCACATGCATAATTGATGGTCTGTTCCATAGTTACCGCTTGTTTTGACTACTGATATTGAGATTCTCTAATGATTCTTTCAACAGATGTATAAATTTGATTCCTGTGGAGTCCAATGGGTGAAGTCCATGTGTAAAATTGCCTTTTATGGGTTTTTCTTTTTAAAAATGTATTTATAATTAATAAATCATTGAATGTACAGAATTTAATCGTTCTCTGTCTGGCCTCACTTCTGTCACTAAGCTTGTACTTTCCAACTTCTATTCCTTCTTAATTATTTCCATTCTAGTCACCCATAATCATTAATACACCTTGAATGCATGTTTGGTCAACTCTGGATGGCAAAAGTTGGTAGATATCCTCAAACTCCTTACTAAATGAGCAATAGCCATATCTGACATTTATCAACTTCAGAAAGGTGAACTGTTCCCATCAACAGTTATCAGTAACACAAAATCAATTCCCATGAGGTCACACATCATCCACGCTCCCTCCTGTTCCTCTCTCTACTCATCTCAACATAAATTTTACTGCTTTACTGGGTCCAAAATCTGACATGATAGCTCACATAGACCACACAGAACCATACTGAGGAAGTTAAAAGTGGATAATTCCGATTAATAGGAGACTACAGTTAGGACAGCTTCTTAAATGTGCTAGCAAGCACTTCAGCCTTGAGTCTCACATCTTTTTTTTTTGTTAATGCCTTCATTTTACTTGGTTCAACAATCAATACTATGGGTTTTTTAAAATTTTATTTTAATAATTTAAATGAACATTTACAGAGAGAGTCTCACATCTAAAGGCTAGTGTTACAAAGTTTGCAGTCCTGGTAATACTGGCCTCCCCTCCCCCTTCTGACAACAAACTTGGGCAAAGGCTCTTAGTTTAGTTCTAGTTATGTCCATGAGGGGTAGCAGTCAGCTCTCATGTCAGGTCTCTCTGGTCCTCTGCTTTGGCTATGGCTGCTGCTATCACAGATGTAGCTGGGGCAAGAAGTTCCGAGTTTGAGGTATGCTTTACATTCTCTAAACTCTTTTTGCTGGAAACTGGGAAGGTTCTAGCTCTCTTGCTGCTGGACTGGTCAATTTTATGCAAAACTAGACAATTCCCTTGTGGACTGGTGAGACTAGCCAATCTCGCTGTGGATAAGGAATGTACCCCTTTAGCATATTCCTGGCCATCTACATAGCAAAGTCAAACTACGGCTAGGGATGTCATAATGAAAGATAAACTCCACATTCCTCCTCTTTGACTTTATTTGTTGGTATATTTGGATACTAGTCCTTTTAACAGGTCTTCCTTGTATGTAAATATTCTATCACTCAAAATACTGCAAATTAGGATAAATTTAGAAATTGTCTTTTTCACTATGAATGAAACACCATTATTCTTCAGTTTTTTATGCTCAGCTTAAAACACTGATTTAAATGGCCTATGCCAGTTTGTCTCCATTTACTAATAATGCCTGGAATGTTGATCTTCACACATTCCATTTCATCTTTGACAACTTCCAGTTTTCCTACATTCATACTTCATACATTCCACATTCACATTCTTAAAGGATCCTTGCTACTGTTTCTTGTCATTTTCAGTGACTTCTGATCTGGGCTCTACCTCCAATATTACACTGATCAGAGGTTTGTCAGAGGCCTGCTGTTTCAAAAGTGAATGACCTATCCTGTTTCCTAGTCTGTCTTAATGTGGAGGCTCTGCCCAAACCTGTCCATCATGGGTGCACCTTCTGGCTTATCAAAATAGCAAAAATAAACAGTCCCAACACCAAATGCTGATAAGGATGTTGAGAAAGTGAATTGCTTAAACCTTGCTGGGGTGACAAGGACTAGTACAGACTCTCTTAAAACAGCTTGTTTGTTAGTATCCCATGCAACTAAAAATGTCATTATCACACCACCCAATGATTGCTCTCTTAGGTATTTATCACAGACAGACGAAAACTTAGGGTCACACAAAAATTTTCACTCTAATACGTAGAAATAAAACAAATGTGACTGCATCAGTAACCACAGTACATCTACACATAGACTAACAGCAATAACAACCTTTGGTGGTCAAGTGGTATGTGCCAATTTAAGAGGAACTTGGTTCAAATCCAGTAGCTGCTCTGTGAAACAAAATTGGGTAATCTCTTGTGCAATTTATCACCTCTGAAAATCCACTGGAGGACCAACTCTTAGTTGTTTACAACTCAATACAACAACATAAACACAAACACTTAGATGACTCACCAGATAATTATATTGAGTGTAAAGAGATAACCTAAAGATTATACACTATATAAGACTAAATAACATTGTTAAAACAGTAGAATTATAAATAAGGAAGGTCCAATAGTACTGAGAGATTAGGAACAAGGATAAGAAGAGGCAATAAGGAGGAGGTCGACGTGATTATAAAAAGACAAAAGGAAAAAGGAATCTTGGAAATGATGAAACAGTTATGTATTATGACTATGATGATGAATACCCAAACCTAACACGACATAAAATTTCAGAGAATTAAACCGACATGTAAACACATATAGACATATATAAATAAAATTATAACTTAGGTAATCAGAATAGTCTGTGGCTTTTATCAATGCCAATATATGGTTTGTGTTATTTTATTAAATTTTTGCAGTATTATAATTGGATGAAATTAGGTAAAAGGTAAACAAGATCTCTGTATTTTTTTTAAAAAATCTCTGTATTATTTCCTATGCCTGTGGGTGATTTGGAAATAGTATCAAAACAAAGTTTTATTTAAGAAAAAGAGCCCTCACCACCGTGATGTCCTCCCGCCTCACCCCACCCCCACCACATCACACCTCTCCTGTCCCTCCACCATGTTGCTCCCCACCTTGTCTGTTTCAGTCTATTAAGTAGGTACCTGTCTCAAAATTTTCTTAGTGTGGTCTAGACTGCTCTACTGCCTGGAGCACCGCTGCCTAGTGGCCCTCCCCGCCGGCTCCCCAAACGCACTCCTGGACGTTCTCACTTGCTGCCTGTAAACCTGGGCTTGCCACCTGGAGGACCTGGTCCTAACACCTGGCTGCTCCCACCCCAATGCCTGGAAGATTTCCCACTGCCAGCACTCTAAACTGGGCCAGGGACATTAATACACAGATTAAGCCATTTCCTCCCTCCTCCCAGAGCTTGTGCTGCCTTTAGCCCTGGGCACCTTGGACTGACCTAGCTGCAGCACTTGCCTAACAGAGAAGACTGCTAATTCACAGGCCATATCTCTCCCCAGCTGAAGCAAGACTTCCCTTGAACCAAAATTCCAGAGAGAAACACATGCAGGGTAGATTCCCCACCCTCCTCTGGAGCAGTAACTTCCTGAGCCAAGGTTTTCAGACCAAGAGCCTGCCAAACCCACAGGCATGAAAAACTCTACCAGAGCAATGTCACATAAGAAGCAGGCTACAACACACCCCTACACAAACCCAAAACAATGTTAACCCCCAAAAGTGACACATTATCAATGGATTTCCTGAAGCGAGAAAATATGATGGACTTTTCCGACACAGAATTCAAAAGAACAATGATTGAGTATTTTCAATGGGTGGAAGACAAACTTGAAAAACCAACTTAAAAGAATAATCCAAGAAAATGCAAATAAAATAAATAAGTCTAAGACATGAAAGGCTATTAAAAAAGAAATAAGAAACCACAATCCAGAGTACGAGGACCAATGTTTCAGATTCTGTCAATATGTTTGAGAGACATATGAACAGAGTTAAAAGAGATGAAACACAGAACCAGGGAAATAAAACTATCACCACTGATCTGCTAGAACAAAAAACAGAATCAAAAAGGAAGAAAAAAGCCTAAGAATAATGTAGGACACCATCAAGAGGAATAACATGCACATAAACTGAAATCCCAGAATGGGAAGAAGCAAGTAAAGGCACCAAGAAAGTTGTGGAAGAATTACTAGAAGAAAACTTTGCAGGCACAAAAAAGAATGAAAGAATATATATTCAAGAAGGTGCATGAACATCATAGAGAATAGACCCCAAAAGAAACACACCAAGGCATATCATAGTCAAATTTGTTAGAACCAAAGATAAGGAGAGAATTCTGTAAGCAATTAGGGAGAAACAAAGAGAGAGAGCAAGTAATATTAAGTGCAGATTTCTCAGTAGAAACTATGAAAGCAAGAAGACATATATCAAACTTTCACAGAACATAACTGTCAACCAAGAATACTGTACTCAGCAAAACTTTCCATCAGATATGAAGATCAAGATATTCTCAGAAAAGCAGAGCCTAAGAGAGTATGTAAAAACAAGACCAGTACTGCAGAAAACACTGAGAGACTTCTTACAGAGGTACCACAGAAGGCAGGATGGACCAAAGTAACCAACAACACCAAACAGAACTCAACAAAAGGATAGCAATAAAACCTTGCCTCTCAATAATCACACTGAGTGTGAATGGTTAAAATACACCACTGAGGAGAAAAAGAATGGCAAATTGAATAAAACCCCAAAATCCATCAATATACTTTCTACAAGAGAGATATCCAAAAAATGAAGAGAAAGACAGACTAAAAATAAAAGGGGGTGGGGGAGATACCAAGCAAATGGCAACCAAAAAAATGCAGGAATAGCGATATTAATCTCCAATAAAATAGTTTTTTCTTTGCAAAAACCATCACAAAGGATAAGGAAGGTCACTACATAATACTTAAAGGGTCACTAGAACAAGAGA
Organism: Elephantulus edwardii; assembly: GCF_000299155.1. Lineage (NCBI taxonomy): Eukaryota > Metazoa > Chordata > Mammalia > Macroscelidea > Macroscelididae > Elephantulus > Elephantulus edwardii. Next base: position 9,065,813 of record NW_006399881.1, on the reverse strand, counting down.
ACATAATAATAAATAGCTATGTGCTGGAGAAGAGTATTGAATATACCATAGACTGCTAGGAGAACAAACGGGTTTGTCCGGGAGAGGGTTAAACCAGGATGCTCCTTGGAGACAAGGATTCTGAAGCTTTGTCTGACATACTTTGGACATGTTGCAAGGCAGGACCGGTCCTTAGAGAAGGACATTATGCTGGGGAGTATGGAGGGATAGCTCAAGAGAAGAAGACCCTCAATGAGACGGATTGATTCAGTGACTGGAGTAAGAAGGGTAGGTGTGTCAGGGACAAAAAGATTGGTACAAGATATAGCAAGATTTATGGCTGCTGTACATACATAGGGTCACTATGGGTTGCAAGCAACTCAATGTCACATTAACAACAACAACAACAACAACAAGCACCAAACGATAGAGCTGCAAAATTTACAAAGCAAACATTAATAAAACTGAAAAAAGAAATAAGACTACACCATCATAGCAGTAGGAGACTTCAATACACCACTCTTAAGAAAAGACAGAACTACCAGAAAGAAACTCAACAAACATGTTGAAGAATTAAGCCACAGAGTAAATCAACTTGATCTCATAGATATACTTAGGCTAATGCTCTCTCACACACACACACACACACACACACACACACACACACACACAAAGTATCAGTGTATCTTCTTCTCCAATGTGCATGGAAAAATCTCCAGAACAGATTACATTTTAGGTCACAAGAGAAGCATCAATAAATTAAAAAACATAGAAATAATACAAAGCATTTTCTCAGACCACAATGCTACAAAATTAGAAATTAATAACAAGATGTTAAAGAACGAAAAAAACCCTATACGTTGGTACACTGCTTGAACATGAGTGGGTAATAGAGAAAATAAACTTGAAATTAAAAAGTTTCTTGAAGCAAATGACAATGAAAACACCACGTACCAAACCTCTGGGAAATAGCCAAAGCCGTAATCAGAGGTCAATTTATAGCAATAAGCAAACACATGAAAAGGCAGGAAAAAAACAACCACTAACTCTCTAACCCAACATCTCCAACAAACTGAAAAAGAACAGTAAGAAAACCAAACATCCTCAAAGAAAACCCTGAAATTATAAAAATTAGAGCAGAAATAAATGAAATAGAAATTAAAAAAAACAATTGAAACCATCAACAAAACTAAGAGCTGGCTCTTTGAAAAGGTCAATAAAATTGACAAACCACTAGCAAAACTAACAACGGAAAAGACAAATAATCTGAATAAAAGACGAAGCGGGCAACATCACAACAGAACCAACTAAAATAAAAAGGCTAACAAGGAAATATTAGGAAAACTATACTCAAACAAATATGAAAATCTAGAGGAAATGGACAAAAACTTAGAAATTCACAACATACCTAAACTACCTAAAAAGGTCAATAAAATTGACAAGCCACTAGCAAAACTAACAAAAGAAAAGAAAGAAAAGACACAGTCTGTATAAGAGAAAAATACCTAGAAATTTACAACCTACCTAAAAAGGTCAATAAAATTGATGAACCACTAACAAAACTAACAAAGGAAAATAAAAGACACAAGCAATCTGGATAAGAGATTAAAGGGACAATGTCACACAGAATCAACGAAAATAAGAAGGAATGGAATATTATGGGAAAAGTAAACTCAAACAAATATGAAAACCTAGGAAAAATGGAAAAATACTTAAGAAATTCACAGCCTAGCTAAACTGAAACAGATCTATTTGCAGATGATATGATAGTATACATAGATAACTCTAATGACTCAGCGAGAAAACTGCTGGACATAGTAGACCAATTCAGCAAAGTGGCAGGATACAAGATCAACATACAAAAATCTATTGGGTTTCTCTACAGTGAGAAAGAGAATACAGAACTGAAGCTAAGAAAAATAATACCCATCACAATAGCTAATCACAAGATTAAATACTAGGGACTAAATCTAACTAGAAACACAAAGGACCTATTCAAAGAAAATCACAAAACATTATTACAAGAAACAAAAAGAGAACCGGAGAAATGGAAGAATATACCATGTTTCTGGATAGGAAGACACAATATTGTGAAAATGACAGTTCCACTACCAAAGGCAATCTAAAAGTTCAATGCAATCTCAATACAAATATCAATTCCATTCTTCAAAGAGATGAAAAAGGCAGTTTCCAGTTTCATCTGGAATGGAAAGAGACCCCAAATAAGTAAAGCACTCCTAAAAAAGAGAAACAAGGTAGGAGGCATCCAACTCCCTGAATTCAAATCCTACTATATTGCCTTGGTGGTAAAGACAGCATGGTATTAATAGGTACAGTGACAGACACATAGATCAGTCAAATAGAATTCAGAACCCAGGAATCCGCTCAGCTACCTGTGGTCAACTGATTTTTTTAGAAGGAGATTAAATCCGTTGAATAGGGAAATTGGAAAACTATCTGCAGAAAACTTGAGCAAGACCCACACTTCACACCATATACAAAAACCAACTCAAAAGTGTATCAAGGACCTAGGAGTAAAACTAATGACTATAAACTTCAACAGGTAAAGGCTTGGAAGAACTCCAGAAGACCTTATCCACAGCATGAACAGTCTTCCAAGCATCTTGAAAAACCTACAACAAGGAGAGAATACATTGTTAGATAAATGGGACCTTCTAAGAATCAAATCCCTACCCACATCAAAAAACTTCTCCAACTGGGTAAAAAAAAAAGGAAAGCCACAGATTGGAGGGGGGCATTTGTAATGACATTTTTTATAAAGGACTTGGGACTTAAATCTAGAATTTATAGAATACTCAGGCAAGATAAATATAAACAACCCAATCACAAAATGAGCACAGGATATGAACAGACACTACACCAAAGACATTCACATGGAGAACAAACATGAAGAAATGTTCAAAATCCCTAGCTCTAAAAGAGCTGCAAAAATCAAAACAACTATGAGATAGCATCTCACCCCAGTAAGAATAGCAAAGTTAAAAAAAAAAGCAAAGTTCAACAGAGCAGCAAACAACAAATGCTAGTGAGGTTGTGGAAAAATTGGAACTCTTATTCATTATTGGTAGAAGTATAAAATGGTACAACCACTATGGAAGGCAGTATAGCAATTTCTTAAAATGCTGGAAATACAAATACTATTTAACTTAGTAATTCAACTACTGGCAATATATCCTAAAAAACACAGAACTGCCACCCAAACAGATATATGCATACCTATGTTTATTGCTGCATTGTTCACACAGCAAGGAAATGGAAACAACCCAAGTGCCCATCAACAAACGAATGACTAGAGAAGCTGTGGTATATTTACACAATGGAATACTACACAGAACTGAAAAACAAGGAACTCATAAAATATTATGCAAAATGGGTGACTCTGGAGGACATTACGCTGAGTGAAATATCTCAGTCACAGAAAGACAAAAACTGCATAGTGCCATTTTTATAAAACAGGACTGACATGGGGGTTGGGGTAGAACTAAGAAAAGAGGGGATAAATAATGAGCACTGCATTGAAACAGATGAGGGAAAGAACTTTCTAAAAGGAATATATGATTAGGTATTACTTGCATGGTAAGAGTCCAGAATAAGAGGAGCATAGCAAAGTGCATGGTGAGGGGGGTGGGTAGGGAGGAAAATGCACAATAATTGAATGGAAATCCAAGTTCTCTGTAATCTTTCATTAAACTCTAAAAAAAGATACAATTAGCTAGCATTATGAATACTATTATATCTAAATTAAATAGTCAATTCATATACATCAATACAAACTTACCATAATATGGAGCGAAGGCAGGAGATGATGCAGTTTCTTGGTTATTTCCATTTTTCAGTAAACCTAGGTTATTCACTAACTCAGAATTTAATTCCAGGCTGATTTCTGCATTGAATCACAGATTGATCAGTAAAACATGGAAAAGCTATAAATTCCAGCCATGATTTCTATATCACAATGATAAATTTCTAAATGATGGACTGTAGTTCAAATATGAAGGAGAAATACACACATTTTCAGAGAAGGAAACTAAAACCCAATTATCCCTAGCTGTCTTGTCCTTAAAGAATAGCTTAGGGAAAGTCTTCAAAGAATACAGTGACAGAAGAATCTTGGGAGTATAAGCAAGAGAAAAAGAACAATGGAAATCATAGAAATATGAACATGGAGGAACTGGTTTACTTAGACATTGTTGAAGGAAATGTAAAGTGGTATACCATGCAAATAAAATAATTTGGGAGTTTGTTGTCATATAAAACATGCAGTTGTCACATGAACCAGGAATTTTATTTCCTTAGGTATTAATCACAAAGAAATCAAGTTATATTGACATAAAAATCTATATAAGTGTTCACAGTGTTTCTAATAGTCAAAATCTGTAAAAGTTCAAATGTCCTCAAAAATGAACAAATAGAAGATAACAAGATCTATGTGGCATGACCAGCCTGGGAACTTTTTCCAGCTGTCATTTCCCCAGTATCTGCTAAAGGCTGTGGCTCAATCCAGGCCTGTGACAGAACCACTGCCTGCCAGGTTGAGTGGCTGCAGTTTCACCACTCAGCTGCCAGCCCCATTGTCCAGCACCAGTACCAATATCATTATGGGGGAAACACTGCTGTCTAGCTACAACATGTGGTACCCCTTAAGCTCAAGCAGAAGGGGATGGGTCAGGCCAAGCCAGGCCAAGTCACAGTTTCTGGAAAGCAACAGAATTCCCTGTTCTACCACTCAGGTACTTTGGAGGAAACAGCTGTACGGCCTGAAGACCTCTGGGCCTCGGATCAAGAAAGGAGCACAAACATACTGGTTCTTCACAAAACATGGCCATACCTTGGGTCACTATAAAGTTACAACGAACTAACGTCTACTAAGAAAAAACATACGTGATGTCAAGAATGCAGCAATGTGCCTCATTTATCATGAAAAAAACACCCCAAAATAAACCTTCTTCTAAAAAAGCAGACCCAATGAATACCCCAAACAGAGAGAACATGAAGAAATATGCTGATGTGGAGATATTTCAACAGCTACAGAAGATGCAAATATATGGAATAATTTTCACAGAGGTTAGCCAACTCATCCAACCACATTCAAATGGATTGAGAACTTAAGGTACATGATGGAATACTTTGCAGCACTCTGGGTATTTAAGTAAGAGTATATTTCAGCTAACAGATGCTGCCCTGGATGTTCTCACCAAGTTGTGCCAAGAAATCTGGAGAACAACCACTTGGCCAACTGACTGAAAGAGGTCTGTATTTGTTCCCATCCCAAAGAAGGGCGACCCAACTGACTGTGGAAACTACAGAACAATATCATTGATTTCACATGCAAGTAAGATTCTACTGAAGATTATCCAAAAACGACTGGAACAGCACATCAGCAGAGAACTGCCAGAAGTCTAGGCTGGGTTTAGAAGGGGTCGTGGAACTAGG
>NW_006399881.1:9058047-9060280 GCF_000299155.1 Elephantulus edwardii | reverse complement strand
GAAGAATGGGAATCCCAGAACATTTAATTGTGCTAATGCGAAACCTATACTTGGACCAAGAGGCAGTAGTCAGAACAGAGCAGGGCAACACTGCAAGGCTCAAAATTGGAAAGGGTGTACGAAAACTCTGTGGCAGTTTCTTATACAATTACCAGCTGATCCAACAATTGCACTCTTAAGCATTCGTGCTAGAAAAAGTAAAACTCAGGACTATGCAAAAACTTATTTGTGTATGTTCACAGCAGCTTTTCTTTTAACAGTCAAAAACTGGAACTAACCAGACATGCTTCCACAGGTGAAGGGTTAAACAAACCACAATAAATTCCTACCAAGGAATGATACACTTAAATTAATCTGAGACATTACACAGGTATACTAGAAAGTAAGGAAATAGTGAAGAAAAATACTGGTTTTCATTTTATTTCTTTGCTTAATTACTGATTTTTAAAACTCTATCAGTACTTACTTGTAGTGAAGAATTTAATTATAAGTAGTAAGCTAAGGTAACGAAATTGAGTGAGCTCAAATATTTCTTATATTTTCAAAAGAAACTCAAGATTTCTAAAGCCTTTTTCAATGCTAAAAGTATGCTTATCAGTACTATATTAATAATAAAAAGGTGGTTATTTTTGCCTGCAGAAATAAATGAATGATATATGGCTATTGATCCATTTGACATCTTCAATTAATAGCCAGGGAATTTTGCTAAATGAAAAAGTCTATCTTAAAAGGTTATACACCACATAATACGACTTATTTAACAACACTGAAATGACAAATTATAGATCTGGAAAACAGATTAGTAGTTCCCAATAGTTAGGGGAGTGTAAATAGCTGCAAGAAATACTGACTGGGCAACAGGAGGATGGTAGTTGTCTTGACCATACCTGAACCTGCATATATGACTTTGTTACTATTATGTACTGTCAATTCAGAACTGACTCATAGCTGACCCTCCAATAGGTTTCCAGAGGCTGTAAACCTCATGAGAGGAGTCTGCTCATCTTTCTCCATAGAGCAACTGGCAAACAGAAACTGCCAGGCTTTTAGTCAACAGCACAACTCATTATCCATGAGTCCTTCATGGCTCCTTACATATGCGATAAAACTAAATATACAACTCTACATATGTTGTTGTTGTTAAAATAAATAAATAAATAGATAGATAGATAAATAAATAAATAAATATACACTAAATAAATAACTCTACATATACACTTACATACATGTGCATGAGAAAGAATGAGAATATTTCAGTAAAATATGCAGATTATATCACATTGTTATTTTAATTATAATTCACTATAATTTTGTAGTTGTTGCCACTGGGAAACACTGGCAAAGGGGTACATGGAATCGGTCTATGCTGCTTATTAAAACTGCTAGTGCAGTTAAATATTCTCAAAAGGAAACTTCTAATTTTCAACTAATTGATTCTTAACTGGTTCACATTATTGATTAATCTAGAGTAAATATAACTATTGGTAAAATCTATCAATTCAAACTCACCATCATTGGAGAGAATGCATAAAGAAGAAATATCTTGGTTATCAGCCAATGAAAGTGAGTAATTCATTCCCTCAGAATTTGTTTCCATGCCTCTTGCTTTGTTCAGCATTTCTGAAGATAAAATTTTCAAATGCCATTAATAAATAATTATCACCTGTGTATTGTATAGCTGATAAAACTATGTTTCAGTATTGAAAAAAAATTGAAAATCCTATTAGGTTAAACACAGAAACTCCATATGACTCAGCTATTCAACTTGCAGGCAATGATAATTGAGGCCCAAATGGAGATTTGTACACCAATGTTCATAGCAGCATTAATCATTGCAAGAACATGGAAACAGCCCAAATGTCCAATCACAATCGAATGGATTAAGAAATTATGGTACATTCACACAACGAAATACTACACAACACACAAGAACAACGATTTCGAAAATCACTACCTAACTTGGGGGGAAATGAAGAGCATTATGCTAAGTGAAATAACTCAGTTCCATAAGGACAAATATTGTATAAAACCATTACTATAGAATGGGTATGAGGATCCAAAGTGGGGAGGGCAGGGGGGTATTTAATCATAGGGTCACACAATTTGATGGGTGGAGGGAGGGCTGAGAAAAGCAAATGGGAAAGACCTGATGTGAAAAACTACACACACACACACACACACTCTTTTCCCTCTTTTTCTTATTTTTTAAAATTTATTATTAATTTCAATGAAA
>NW_006399881.1:9035761-9056208 GCF_000299155.1 Elephantulus edwardii | reverse complement strand
CATTCCAGAAAATAGCCTATTACCAAGAACCAATGTAATAAAGAAGGGAGTTTCTGGATGTCTAAGATTTGTCATGCAAAATGTCTTTCCTAGCCAATGATTAACTGTTCATCTTGTGCAGAAGTATTTATTGTATTAAGGAAAAAGGATCAGGATGGATAGAAGCCCTGCCCTACTAGTTGTTGTTTAATGCCGTCGAGTCATAGACGACTCATAGTGACCGTATGAACGAACAGCCTGAGCACTGTTCGTACATAGTTTCCAGAGGCAAGCCATTTTGGAAATGGATGCCGCTCCTGCTTCCAGGCTTGATTTATATTAAATAAATAAGCTCATGGGACCTCAAAAAAAATAAAAAAAACTACAAACATAGTGATAAGATTTCAGTATAATATCAATATCCTGATTGTAATAATTTCCAATAGTTTAAGAAGAGATCATTTTGTTGTTGTCAGGTGCCACTGAGTTGCGTATGACTCATAGCGACCCTATGAACAAAAGATCCTGTCCTGCATCTAATCCTGTCCTGCACCATCCTCACACTTCCTGACACACAAGAGCCTACTGCAGCAGTCACCTTGTTGATCCACTCGGTTGAGGGTCTTCCTCACCACCTTCACCAACCCTACACCTTTCTCAACATCATGTCCCTCTCCAAGGAGTAGCCCCTCCTATCAATAGGTCCAAAGTACCTGAGGAAAAGCCTCATCATTCTTGCCTCCAAAGAGCATCCCGGGTGCACCCTCTTCAAGACATAGCTATTCATTCGCTTGGCCGTCCATAGGATGTTCAGTGCACATTTCCAACACCACATCTCGAATATATCAATTTTTTTTCTGTCATCCCTATTCATTGTCCATATCTCAGATGCATAGCTAGTAATCAGAAAGACTATGGCCTGAATCAGACACACTTTAGTCCTCAAGCTGATATCACTAATCCTCAATAATATGGAAAGGTCCCTAACTTCAATAATTTGGAAAGGTCCCGACTTTAAACTTTCCTAGGGCAATGCATCTCCTTATTTTCTGACTGCTCGTACCAAGGGTGTTAATTGTGTATTCAAACACGATAAAGCTGTTGACAGTTTCAATCTCTTCTCCATCCATCATGACATTACCTATTGGTCCAGCAGTAAGAATCACTGTTTTCCTGCTATTGAGATGCAATCCATACTGAAGCCTGCATTCCTTGATCTTCTGCAACAAGTGCTTCAAGTCCTTCTTACTTTCCGCAAGTAAGGTTGTGTCATCTGCACTACGCAGGTTGTTGATGAGCCTCCCTCCAATCCTGATGTCATATTCCTCTTCACAGAGTCCAGCTTCTCGGATAATTTGTTCAGCATATAGATTGAACAGGTATGGTGACAGAGTACATCCCTGACACACTCCCTTCCCAATTCCAAACCATGCAGTGTTCCCCTGCTCCGTTACTTCATACAAAAGTGTAAACAGGATCTCTTTATATTCATTTTCCCTTACAATTGCATGTGAATCTACAATTACTTTAAAATTAAAAGTTTATTTTTTTTAAAGATAGCTACCCTCAAGAAACCAGGGCCACGACTCAAGATGTATACACACCCAAATTTATTGCTGCTTTATTCACAACAGCAAAAAGATGGAAGCCACCCAAGTGCCCATCAACAGATGTGCAACAATGAATTAATTAAAACCCAACCTCTTTGTAAACCTTCATTAAAATCACAACTTTTAAAAACAGCTGCTATTTATTGCATTAAGGATGCTGCTAATCTTAGATTAAATCACATGGATATTTAGATCATCAATTCCAACTCACCAACAGTGGGAAGGAGAGAGACAGGTGAAGAGGAACCACAATGGCCACTCTCATTCTCCAATAAAGGTGAGTGAGTCATTGTCACAGAGCTGCTTTCCCGGCTGGCTTCTGCTCCTTTCATTATTTCTACAGGAAAAATAAAAATTCAGAAAGGGAGAAAAAGGATTATTCACACACTTCTGGTGAAAAATGAAAAAGGTACAGGTACTCTGGAAGAGTTTACTAGTAGTACTGTGAGGTGCAGTTTAGTTGGCTCTGACTCATTGTGATGTTATATACAGCAGAACACAGGCCTGTCCAATGCTGCACCACCCTGACAATCTCTTCTGTGCTTAAGCCCATTGTTATAGTCACTCTCAATCCACATGGTTGAGTCTTCCTCCCTTTCGCCAGACCCTCTACCTTTCCAACCATAATGTCCCTCCTCCAGGGACAGCCTCTCCTAGCAACATGTCCAAAGTAAGTGAGATAAAGCGTTGTCATCTGTACTTTCACCAAGACTTATCAGTTTGTTCTTTTGGCAGTTTATAAGATATTCAGTATTTTCCTTCAACATCAAAGACATCAATTCTTCTTCTGTCACCCCTATTAATTGTCCAGCTCTCAGATGCATAGCAAGTGATCAGAAAGATCATGGCCTGAATCACATGCAACTTTATTCTTCAAACTAACATCATGACTCCTCAATACTTTGGAGAGGTCCCTGACTACAGACTTCCCAAATGCAATATGTCTCCAATATCATGACTGCTGCTACCAAGGGTGTTGAGTGTGGATCCAAGTAAGATGAAGTTGGTTATTAACAAATTCAATCTTTTCTCCATCTTTTGTTATGTTGTGTATGGGTCAAGTAATAAACATTTTTGTTTTCTTTATTGATATTTTAACAAAAGTTTACAGAAAACTTGGATTTCCATTCATTCATTGTTGCATATTTTCCTCCCTAACCCACTGCTCAGTTTGCTTTTCTCTTTAAAAAGATTCTTTTGCAGTAGAACTTGAAAAGATCAAATGTCATACTGCATTGGACAAATTTTCTGCAAGAGAATTATTTTAAAAATATTAAAATGCTAAAATATCATGTTAAAGACTAAAGTGAAAAAAAATCCTTTCATTGTTGCACAGTTTCCTCCCTCCCTCCACTCCCCTTTGCTATGCACCTCATATTCTGGAGTACTGTCATGCAAATAATACCTAATCATATATTTCTTTTAGATCTTTCCCTCATCTAATTAATACTGAGGGCTATAGTCTTTGAACTTGTCTAGCAAATGCTTCAAGGTCCCCTCACTTTCAGCAAGCTATATTGTGTCATATGCACAACACAAGTTGCTGATGAGTCGTCCTTCAAACCTGATGCCACATTCTTCTTCAGAGTTTAGCTTCTTAAATGATTTATTAAGCATACAGATTGAATAGGTTAAGGAGGGAAGATACAACCTTGATGCACACCTTTCTTAATTTTAGACCATGTAGTGTTCCCCTGCTTTGTCCACACAACCCATCCTGCAATGCCACTATAGGCCTCAAACACAGCAATCATTGTAGGGATGATGCACTTGTACCTAGCATCACTATGAGTTGTAACTGGCACAGCAGCACCATCAGTTGCATTTCTGGGCATTTGTGTCGATAAAACAGTACTCTGTATTTCTACAAAAACCTTTACATGAATGTTCACAGCAACTTTTCATCTAAACAACAAAAAAGAAAAAAAAAGAAATCTAGCTATCCTTTAACATGAATGGTTAAACGAATGGATGCATGTCATTCCTTGAATACGAAAATAATTTTGGTTAGCAAAAAAAACCCCATCTGTCAATAACAACTTACTACAAACTGCATGATTCTACTTATATAAAGTTTCAAAATTATAGAGATGGAGAGTGACACAAGTTAGAAACAGGACAGATATAAGGGTAAAAGGAGTGATGGATTTAGCTATAAAAGGTGGGTGGGGTAAAGGAAATGGGAGGGATCTTTTGTGAAAAACAATACACTTAAACTTTGTAAATTAATGAAAATAACTTTTTTTAAAAAGGGGAATATGAGGTATCCCTGCGTGACAGAACCGTTCTGTCATTTCATGTGGTGGTGGACATCAAGAGAGAGACACATAGACACAAAAACTAGAAGTATAACTGAAAAGAAATCAGTATTTGTGGATTGATGGTATCAATGACAACATTCAGATTAAGATTTTTTACTTTAATGTTTAAGATGTTATCAGGGATAGTGAGCAAACATAAACATGAGCTCTGTGTATTATTACCTATACATGTATGTAACAACTTTAAAACACAGCTACCACTAACTTAAAATAAAGACTATTGGTGAATCTAGGCTAAACAGAGCTACTTGTAATAGGTATCATTTCAAACTTACCATCATCGCTATGGACCAAAACAGATGGCAGATCAGCAACTTCATTAATGTCATCTATCAATACAGTTGGGTAAGTCACTGTCTGAAGACTGTCTGCTAGGTTCGTATCTTCGTTTTCTGAAATTTGAGAAGTATAATTTTTTCAAGTGCTAAAAGACAAGACTTCTAAATTACAAATTCTATATTAAATTAAATCATCACAAAGGAGACAAAGGAAAATGAAGATATTCACACAGAAATATTAGAGAATGGCTGAAGAACATATTGAAACAAAAGAAAAAACATGAGAGGAATTTTGGAAGTATCAGGAAGAAATAACAATGAAAAGAAAAGGCAGAGAAACTGGATTATGCATATGTTATAGATGACAAGGTACACTAGTACAGCTATTCTTATAAAGATTAGCTCAACTGTAATCAATGCCATAAAACAAAATGTCTATAAATGATTAGAAAAACCAATACAAGTTCAAAAATGTCACTCAAAATATTAGCAGTTCTTTATAAAATTAAGTATGAAATTATAATACTGTTTTTCAGTACTGAGTCGAGTATAACTCACAGCAACTTATAAAAACAACAGATCTCAACTCTGTCCTATCTTGTGCCATCGTTATCATCTGACATACTTGAGGCCATTGTCATTATGTTAATCCATTCTTTTTCACCGACCCTTTTCCTTTCCAAGTATGATGTCCTTTCTAAGGAACAGCATCTCCTAGGAGCATGCTCCAAGTATGTTAGACTAAAATTCACCATTTTTGTCTCTAAGGAGTATTCTGACTGGACTTTCTCCAAGACATCAGTTCTTCTGGCTGTTCTGAGATATTCAGTACTATCTTCTAACACTACAATTCAAAGACATCAATTCTTCTTCTGTCATCTATATTCATAGTCCAGTTTGTAGATGCATAGCAGGTGATTGAAAAGGTCATGGCTTGGATCAGGTCCACTTTGATCTTTAAATTGACACTGTTGCTCTTCAGAACTCTGGGCAGGTCCCTGACAGCAGGCTGTCCCAATGCAGTATGTTTCCTTATCTCCTGATTGTTGGTACCAAGGGTGTTGACTGTGGATCTAAGGAAATAGCCGTCAACGTCACTCTTTTCTAACCTAATGTTGCCTACTGATCCAGTGGTAAGAATTTTTCTTTCCTTGATATTGAGATACAATCCACATTGAAAGCTGCAGTTTTCGACTTTCTGTAGCAAGTACTTCAAGCACTCCTCACTTTCAGAAATTATCATACAATATAGCAATTATACCCTTGAATATTCATCATACATAATAAAAACTTACATTTAATAAAAACCAAGCATTTGTAGAAGATCAAAATTGGGAACAATCTAGCCATTCATAAAAGGTGAAAAGATATTCATATCACCGAACAGCACTTGGAAATGAAAAGGCAGGTACTACAGATACATGCATGAATTATCATACACCTCCAGAGATTATGTTTAGTGAGAAGAGGAAAAAAGTCAATCCCAAAATTTTACATAATAATATTTTGTTGAATAAACAGTGAAGGAAGTTAGATATGTGGTTTTCAGGGGTTTAGGATAACATAAGGGCATGGAAAAGTGAGCAGGGACGCTGATGGTTATTCTAAAAGGGCAATAAAAGAGATCTCTGTATTGATGCAATGTTCTCTATGATGACTGTGGTGGTGACTAAGTGACTTATTCATGTGAGAAAATAGCACAGAACTAACTAAATAAAAGCACACATGGAATCCTGGTCACTTGATAGCTAACTTCTTGGCTGATAACTGAAAGGTTAGCAATTTGTGGCCAACACTGAAATATTTCAAGATGTATCATACGATCAAAAGCCAATGAGAAAGAGGAAAGATATTCAAGGTGCACTAAAGGCATTGGTAAAAAAAAAATAAAATTAAGGCCCTAGGAATAGATAAGATGCCAATTGAAATATTTCAAATGACAGATGCAGCCTTGGATGTGCTCACCAATTTATGTCAAGAAATTTGGAAAACAGCTGCCTGGCCAACTGACTAGGATAGATCAATGTTTGTTCCCATTTCCAAGAAAGGTGATCCACTCAAATACATCTAATGTGTACTTGGATCAAAAAAATATCATCTGCATACTTGTTTTTTTTAAAAAAATATCCAACAGAATATGTAAACTATTGAACAGCATGCAGAAGAGATTATCCGGGAGGCTGGGCTCTATGAAGAGAAATGTGGGGTCAAGATTGGTGGACGATTTATCAACAACCTGCATTACGCGGATGACAGAACCCTGCTTGCTGAAACTGAAGAAGACCTGAAGTGCCTGCTGCAGAGGGTCAAGGACTGCAGCCTACAATATGGATTGAGGCTCAATGTCAAGAAGACAAAGATTCTCACCACTGGACCAATCGGCAGCATCAGGATGGATGGTGAAGAGATTGAGATTGTACACAGCTTTAGTTTGCTTGGCTCCATAGTCAACAGTCTTGGCACCAGCAGCCAGGAAATTAAAAGGCGCATTGCCATGGGAAAGTCTGCTGTTAGGGACCTCTCCAAAGTGCTGAAGAGCAGTGGTGTCTCTCTGGAGACTAAGGTGCGTCTGATACAGGCTATGGTCTTCGCAATCACTTGTTATGCATCAGAGAGTTGGACAGTGACCAAGGAGGATAGAAGGAGAACTGATGCCTTTGAGCTGTGGTGCTGGAGAAGAGTATTGAGAATACCATGGACTGCTAGGAAAACAAACAGATTTGTCCTGGCAAGGGTTACACCGAGTGGCTCCGTGGAGGCAAGGATTCTGAGGCTCCATCTAACATACTTTGGACATGTTGTGAGGAGAGACCGGTCCTTGGAGAGGGACATCATGCTTGGGAGGGTGGAGGGACAGCGCAGGAGAGGAAGGCCCTCTATGAGGTGGATTGATTCAGTGACTGGGATAATTGGGATGGGAGTGTCAGAGACAGTGCGATTGGCACAGGACAGAGCGGAGTTTAGGGCTGTTGTACATAGGGTCGCTATGAGTCGCAAGCGACTCGACGGCACATAACAACAACATTGAACAGTATCATTAATATCCCATACTGCTAGAAGAACAAACAAGTTCATGGTGGAGAGGGTGAAGTCAGCATTCTCCTTGGAGGCAAGGATGCTGAAGCTCCTAGGATTCTGAAGCTCTGTCTGACATACTTTGGACATGTTGCAAGGAGGGACTGACCAATCCTTGGAGAGAGACGGCATGCTTGGGAGGGTGGAGAGAGCATAGGAGAGGATGATCCTTGATGAGATGGATTGATTCTGTCACTGGGGTAATGGGGATAGACATGTCGAGACAATAAGATTGGCAAGGGATAGAGCAGGGTTTAGGGTTGTTGTACATAGGGTCACTATGAGTCACAAGCGATTCGACAGCACATAACAACAACAAAAAGCAAAATACTGCTGACCATTCAAAAACAGTCCAACAGTACACAGACTGAGAACTACCAGATGTTCAAGCTGGACTTAGAAGAGTCTGTGGCACCAGGGATATCAGTGATGATATCAGCTGGATCCTGACTGAAATGAAACAATATCAGAAGAATGTCTATGTGTGCTTTATTGACCATGCTTAGGCATTTGACTGTGTGGATCATAGCACGTTCTTGGTGACATTGAGGGGGAAAATGGCAATTCCAGAACATTTGATTGTGCTTGTGCAAAATCTATACCTAGACCAAGAGGTTGTTGTGTGAACAGAGCAAGGGATACTGCATGGTTTAAAAATAAGAAAGGTGTGCATCATGGTTGTATCCTTTTTCTCCATACCTATTTAATCTATATGCAGAGCAAATTATTTAAGAAGCTGGACTCTAAGAAGAAAAATGTGGCATCAAGATTGAAGGAGGACTCATCAATAACATTCAGTATGCAGACGACACAACCTTGCTTGCTGAAAGTGAGCAGAACTTGAAGCACTTGCTGCAGAAGATTAAACACTGCAGCCTTCAATGTGGGTTGCACTTTGACATCAGGAAAAATTTCTTGCCACTGGACCAGTAAGCAACATCATGATGGACTTGGATCTACAATTAATACACTTTGTACCAGCAGTCAGGAGATCAGGAGATGTATTGCACTGGGAAAGTCTGTAGGAAGGAGTCTCTCCAAATTTGAGGAGTAATGATACCAGTTTAAGGACAAAGGTACTCCTGATTCAGGCCATGGTCTTTCCACTTACTTGGATACTAGAGGACAACAATGCCTAAGGATGAAAGAAGAATTGATGCCTTTGGATTGTGGTGCTGTAGAAGATGCTGACGATTCCATGAAAAGAACAAAGAAATATGTCTTGGAGAAGGTGTGAAGCCAGAGCACTCCTCAGAGACAAAGATGATGAACTTTGTCTCACATACTTTGGGTATGCTGCTTTGGAGAGAGACATCATATTTGTAAAGGTGGAGGAGTAGCTAAAGAGAAGACCCTCAACCAGGTGAACTGACACAATGACTGCTGCAATGGGCCTGAGCATGTCAGAGATTGTGGGGAAGGCACAGGATAGGACAGTGTTCAGATCTGTTGTTCATAGGGTCATTAAGAGTAGTACCTAACAACAATTAACAGTGGATCTACAGGGAAAAGGACCTAGTGATCTGCTTCAGTAAATATCTGTATTGGCAATTATACTTTTATAAAGGTTTGGTTTATATGAGACGAACAGCAGCTCTGGTGATTCAACTGTTAAGTGGTTGGCCATTTGAACTGCTGAAAAGTTGGCAGTTCAATCCGAATAGACATCCTGCAGGAGAATGATATGGAAGTATGCTTCCATAAAGATTATAACCTTGGAAAATTCACAGGATCACTCTAACAGGTCTGTTATGACTCAAAATCATCTATGGGAGTGAATGCGTAACAGAATCTACTCAATGGCATACACATCAACAAATACATGTACAGACGGACATACAAACATATAAATGCAGACTTTATCAATGTTAATAATCTGGCTATTATATTTTACTATGCTTTTATGAAATGTTATCAGTGAGGAGAAATGGGTAAATTACAAATGAGATTTTTGTCTGTCTACATTATTTAATTGCCTATCAATACAAACTGAAAATGTAACATGAAAAATAGCTACCATTTACCTTGTACTGAGGATGTTAATGAAGCTAGATAACTAATTCTACTTGTAGTATGGATCGTTTTCAGCTTACCATTGTTGGGAGGGATGTAGAGAAATGAAGAGGAAGTGCATGGGTCGTGCATAGGTTCCAATGAAACGAAGTTATTCATTGTATCAGCACTGTTTTCTTGACTAGTTTCTGGCTTTTTTAGAATTTCTACAAAAACAAACATTTTGTTAATACTTATTTTTAATTCATTGTTGCAGACATGAACATTTTTAAAGTGTAATAAGAGAATCTACAACTGTGTCTTTCATAACCAGCAAAACTATCCTTCAGCAAAATTAAGATAATAAAAATGTTCTCACATAAAGAGAAACTAAAAGGATTGGAGACTTACTCTAAGTAATGGCTAAAGGAAAATCTTTAGACAGATACAATGACAGAAGCAATCTTGAAAAATCAAGAAGAATACAGAGAAAACCTGATCACTCATCTATTGCTGCACAGCCACTATGGGAATCAATAGGGTAGTTCTAAAACTAAACATGCTTTATCTTCCCCCCCCCCCAATAACTGAAGTGAAGAACTAAGACTTTTTTTTTTATTTTTATTGTGTTAATTTTACGTGTATCGTCAAATCAGATCTGACTGGTACAGGAGGAGATTGTCCCCTCCTTCTCCAGCAGAGCATCTGGTGGATTTGAACCGCGTTACTTCTGGGATTGCAGTGCAACGTCTTGCCATTAGGCCACCAGAGCTCCCTCAACATGCTTTGTCTTAAGACCAGAAACTGTACTCTTTGATCATTCATGCCAGAAAAATAAAAAATTACATTTATCTAAAACCTGTACAAGTATTTTCTTAATAGCTTCACTACTAATAGCAAAAAACTAGAGTGAGGGAGGTCCCCTAACAAGTGAAAGGCTCTCCATAGCACGCAGTACACGGTGAGGTGCAGCAAGTTGGCCTTTCATTCTGGGTTCCTGAAGAGTAAGGCTACCAAGAGCACCAATACTGACTTTCTCAAGAGGAAGATACAATTTACTATGATGCTTACCAAGCCCCAAGGACAGAGGCTATCCTGGGATCCTGATACCATCTTACAAGCATGTTGTAATTTATCATCTAGTTGTTGTTGCTGTTACATGCAGTCAAGTTGCCTGTAACTCACAGCAACCCTATATATGCACAAGAGCTCTGAACCCTTCTCTATCCTAAGCCAACTTTATTATCTCTGACACATCTACCCCATTAACCCAGTCACTGTGTCAATCCATCTCATCCAGGGTCTTCCTCTCCTGTGCTGTCCCTCCACCCTTCCAAGTATGATGTCCTTCTCCAAGGACTGGTCCTTCCTTGCAACACGCCCAAAGTATGTCAGATGGAACTTCAGAATCCTTGCCTCCAAGAAGCAGCCTGGTTTCACCCTCTCCAGGATGAACTTGTTAGTTTTCCTAGCAGTCCATGGTATATTCAATATTATTCTCCAGCACCACAGCTCAAAGGCATCAATTCTTCTATCATCCCTAGTCATTGTCCATCTTTCTGATGCATAGCAAGCAGTTGCAAAGACCATGGCCTTAATCAGGTACACCTTGGTCTCCAGACTGACATTGTTGCTCTTCAGTACTTTGGAAAGGTCTCTGACAGCAGACTTTCCCAATGCAATTTGTCTTTTAATTTCCTGGCTGCTGGTACCAAGGGTCTTGATTGTGGAGCCAAGTAAACTAAAGCCGTCAACAATTGCAGTCTCTTCCCTATCTTGATGTTGCCAATCAGCGCAGTGGTGAGAATCTTTGTTTTCTTGATGCTGAGCTTCAATCCATATTAAAGGTAACAGTCTTTGACCTTCTGTAGCAAGTACTTCAGGTCCTCCTCACTTTCAGCAAGCAGGGTTGTGGCATCTGCATAACACGGACTGTGGATGAGTCTTCCTGAAATCCTGATGCCACATTCCTCCTCATAGAGCCCAGTCTCCAGCATGATCTATTCTGCACATAGATTGAAAAGATAGGACACATCTCTGGCATACATGCTTCCTGATTTTGAACCATGCAGTTTCCTAGCTCTGTTCTGATGACTGCCACCTGGTTTCACATAAGCACAATCAAGTGTTCTGAGATTCCCCTTTTTCTCAGAGTTGGCCACAGTTTGTTGGGTTTGACACAGTCTTTGCATAATCAACAAAACACAGATAGACATTCCTCTGGTGTTTCCTGCTTTCAGCCAAGATCCATCTAACATTAGCTGTAATATTCTTAGTACCATAACCTCTTCTAAACCCAGCCTGCAATTCTAGAAGTTCTCTGTTGATGTGCTTTTCTAGCCATTTTTGGAAAATTTTCAGTAGAATCTTGCTTGGATGTGATATTAATATTGTTTGATAATTTCCATACACTGCTGGGTCACCTTTCTTTGGAATGGGAACAAATATGGATCTATTCCAGTTAGTTGGCCAGGTGGCTGTCCTCCAGAACTCTTGGCACAACTTGATGAGTGCATTCAGAGCAGCATCTGTTTTTTAAAATATGTCAATTGGTTTGCCGTCAATTCCTGCGACTTTGTTTTCTTCTCTGTTCCCAACTTCTGCATTCCTGTCACCTATTATAATTAATGCACCTTGATTGTATATTCAATCGATTTCTGACTGCAAAGGTTGGTAGAAATCTTCTATTTCCTCCTCTTTGGCTCTGGTTGTTTGCAACTTCCTTGCATGCATATGGATATTATCCTGTCACTCACAATATTGTATTATAAGATGGATGTGAAAATGACTTTTTAAACTATGAAAGCAACCCCATTTTCCTGAAACTTCTCACCTCTGGCATAGTATGATCTTCTAATTCAAAATGCCCCATGCCAGTCCATCTCATCTCACCAACACTGAATATGTCAATATTTATGCATTCAATTTCTTTCTTAACAAAGCCCAATTTTCCTACATTTATGCATCTCACATTCCAACTGTGGAAGGCAATGGTACAACAGAGGCTCCATGTTGGTAACCATGTAAAGGAAAGAAAGGATAGCACTTATCTCTGGGATATGGGAGCTTTGTGGTAAGATTTTTCATTTGTATCAATCTTTGCTTTATTAAAAGTTTTTTATCACAGATATAGTATCTCCCGTGAACTTTGTGAGCTGTGAATACAGGGCTGAAAGGAAAAGGAATCAGCTAGTCTGATGTGGAGGGAGTCATGTGGACTCCTAAGTTTGCAGGTGATTCCCTCTGATCCAGCCCCAATGGCTATGGATGAATGAGAGAATATACCAGCTTTTCTGCAATAGAGGTAGTCAAGAGACAATCCTAAACTTGTGGCCATTACCTACTCAAAGTGGAGGTTGTGTAAACAGCTATAATCTGAAATAAACAGGGAAAGGAAACAGATTTCTGTAGTACATAGGATGTTGAGCAAGATTTGTTATCCACCACATAATCTGGCATCAGAGGTGGGTGATCCATAGATTGTTATGAAAAGTTGGCATAGTCAGCAGGAATCATTTGAGCAGCCCCTAACTGCATATGCACTCAGCAATAAAAAGTAAAATTACTGATACATGCAACAACTTGTTTGACTCTCCCAATGATTTTGCTTAGTAATTTAAAAAAGCCATCAGAAAAAGTTACATACTGCAGAATTCAACTGCAAATTCTTTATTGGGTGAAACCAAATCTCAGGAAAAAGAAAAATAAAGACAATTTCAAATTAAAGCAAACTAGAAGAATTTATCCCTAGTTAACTTACCCTTAAAGAAAGTGAAAGAAAAATCTTAAAAGAGAAAGGATATAAAGAAACATGAAATCTTGAATCGTCAAGAAGAAAGGGTAGAGAAGCTAGACCATTCGTACAGTGCTTCTTTTTTTTGTCTTTTAAAATTATTATTATTATTATTCTTAGTTCACATTCACATTGTGTTTCATTCACATATAATGTACTATGTAGTACTAAGAAACAAAAGGGAAGGGTAGAAATCACAAGGAGAGCAGACGTACAGTGCTTCTGGTACTACAAAATTATACAGCTTCTCTGGAAAACAGCTGGTATTTTCTCATATCATAAAAAACCGCAATTAATACATAGCCCAGCAGTACACATGAATGTTCATATTAATTTTACTCCTTAGGGTTAATACTGGGGGGGGGTTCTCCTTCAATGAATGGATAGTCAAACCATATTCACCATGCAATAGCAGTCAGCAATAATAAGAGAAGTACTCCTCCTCATAACCCTTTAGTTGACTCTACAGGGAATGAAACTAAATTAAAAAAATGAAGTAAAAATGTTACATTCTTTTGAGTTCAATAATATGATAATCTTGAAGTAATAAAATTATAAAGTAGAGAAATTAATTTAAACCTGGAGAGAATAAAAATATATATATATGGGTTTTATCAATGCCATTATCTTACTTGTGCTATTTTACAAAATTTTGCAAGGTGTTACCATTATGAGAAATTGGGTAAAGGGTAAAGTAAATATGCTATACTCTTTCCTAAAACTGTATTGAATCTAATAAAATAATCTCAATATAAAACTGTAATCTGAAAATAGTTTATCACTCGTTTGAGTAAGGATATTGAGGAATCTGCTTAACGGAGTACTACATATATGAGATGTCATTTCAAACTCACCAGAATTGGGAGGAATGGAGAGAGTTGACAAAGAAATATTTATGTTTCCAGTGTCATTTTCCAGTGAAGCGGAGCAATTTATAAGATCAGGGTCACTGAGGTTATTTTCAGTGTCTTTACTGCAAAAGTGGGATGTTAGAGCAAGACCAGAAAACATGGGATTTGGTGTGCAATACGGTTGTAATGAATGTGTAGAGATGATTCTGGGGACAGATGAAGTATCCCTATCGACCTCATTCTGCTTCTCTATGCTGAAAACTAGCCTCTCTCCATGGAGCACCTCCTCATCGAGGACTAACTCCTCTTCACTGAGTACTGGCTCCTCTTCACGGCAGACTAGTTCCTCCTCACTGAGCACTGGCTCCTCTTCACTGAGCACTGGCTCGTCCCTAGTGAGGAATAGCTCCTCTATTATGATAACTGGGTCCTCTTCAAAGAGCTCTTGCTCATCCTCACAGACAACTTGTTCCTCTACTACGTAAATTGACTCCACTTCACTGAGGTCTTGCTCCTCCTCACTGGAGTCATACTCTTCCTCACTGGAGTAGTACTCCTCCTCACTGGAGTCATACTCCTCCTCACTGATGTCTTGCTCCTCCTCACTGATGTCTTGCTCCTCCTCACTGGGGTCATGCTCCTCCTCACTGGGGTCATGCTCCTCCTCACTGAGGACTAGCTCCACCTCACTGATGAATGGCTCCTGCTCATTAAGAACAGGCTCCTCCTCTACATGAATTGGCTCCACTACCAAGTCTGGCTCTTCCTCATCATCACAGTTGTCCTCTTCAATTCTGGCACCCCCTGCTTCCATCCTGAGGATTTCTGCCTCCATCCTGAGGCACCGTTCCTGCTTCTGGAGGTCCCGCTCCACCAACCTTTGTATTTCTCTCTCCATCCTCATGATCGCCTCCTGCTCCTTAACAAGCTCTTTCTCCATTCTGAAGAGCTCCTTGTGCATCTTACGCACTGGATTCACTTCCTCATTGACTGCCTCCTCTACCCTGGGGAATGCCTGCTCCAGTTCAGCGTGTGCTGGGTTCTGCTCCTCTCTGACTTCATCCTCTACCCTGAGGACTGGCTGCTCCAGTTCAGGGTGTGCTGTTGACTGCAATGATGTTCCTGGATGGTTGGTATGGGCATGGTTTCTTTCCCTTTCTGCGGGTAAACAAAAGGCACAATTTCCCTGTCCAGAGTAAAAAAAAAAAAAAGATCAGGCCATTTCCTTCCTTTCCTTTTTAGGTACATCTAGGTGACCTTTAAAGTAACATAAAGGCTGCAGAAATCAACTATGGATAAAAATGAAAACAAAAAGATGGTAAATGCATTAGAATTTCTTTTCCCTGCAATGTTATTTTCTAAAGGATAAATGCTGTATTTTAACATCAGGTTTATAAATACAAAAAATATTTAGTCATGTTGTTGTTGTTGTTAAGTGCCGTCGAGTCGCCTGCGACTCACAGCGACCCTATGTACAACAGCCCTAAACTCCGCTCTGTCCTGTGCCAATCGCACTGTCTCTGACACTCCCATCCCATTCAGTCATACATTTAACAAATCTAAACTTCAGCCTTCTTCCAACAGAAATTTAGTCTATCATCTACTACAAAAGCAAGTCTAGATCTGTTCTGCTATTCTATGAATTGTTCATTCTCTACCACATCTAAATGACTGGCATCTTTCAGAACTGGGGGTTTACCAGTTACATAAAATTTAAGAAAAATTATATTATACTGGTTTACATTCAAAGTGCATATACATTGTTTACATAAACATTGTTATGACATAAACTTACATCTTCTGGTAATGATTGCCCATCCCAAGAATGGTGAATGTTTGAAACTATTCCACAAAGCTCATTAACTTGCTTATTTGTCTTGTCAATGAGTTCTTGCAAAACCTATTATAAAAGAAAAATGTTAGCTCCTATTACAACTAACATCTATCTTATCAAGTCAAATTTTAACTGCAGGCAAAACGTTTTTAAACTGTCAAACATTTCTTTTTTTCCACTTGGTGCCTGGTTATATTTAGGTGACTTACTGGCTACGTAGCTAAAATAAAAAGCCTCAACACTTAGTTAAATTATTTATTTTAAGGGAACTTTTAACACTGAAAACAAATATGTTACAATTTCTATAACATCACATTTATGACGAGGTGCTTTCATATCAAAGAGGGTACAGTTATAGGAAAATAATTTTCTAATTTGATCATTGGCCACAATATCCCTCCATATAATAGTGTAACCAACAGTTAACAAACACTTAGATGCGGATAGATCTTAAGCCCAAATGCAATAGTTCTGCTTCTAGCTTCCAAGCAGTTTAAAATAATGCAATCAATAATAATTAACCATGTAAACCCTTTGAGTATATCAGAGTAAAAACACTTAATGGGAGGGGGAACCCACAACAAAATCAAAAGTATTCAAGCATGATTTCTCCAATTACTTGCTTTGCGTCTGAGAGCTGGACAATGAATAAGTTGGACAATGAAGTAAAATCAAAACCCATTATGAGAATGAAAAATATAAGATTCAGTTCACAAAGGCAGCAAAGGAAAGAAACCACATAATAAATTAAACTTAGAAAAGCTACTCAAGGAACTTTTTGTTAAAATGTGATTTAAGGAGAAGTTTACAAAGCGAAGTGGTTTCCCATACAACCATTCACATATATTTTGTTTGATGGCATTACTTACAATCCTCATATTGTAGCCACCCTTCCCAATTCCTCCCTGTGATTCTCTTTTCCATTAATCTTTCTATAGTAGCCCTTCCTGTCATCTTAGCTCTATTCCTGAACAGATGATGCCCTTCTGATCCTAAGTAGTTTATTATTCTATAAAGTGAGTTGTTCTTGTTGTGTATCAGAGTCAGAACCAACCCATAAGCAACCATGCTGAAATCCAGCAGGTTTTCAGAAGCAGTTTAATCACATGAGAGTAGACGGCTTATCCTTTTCCTGCTGAGAAGATGGTGGATTACAACTTTGTGCCTTTGGGATTGCAGTGCAGTTTCTCACCACTAGGCCATCAGAGCTTCCTATAAAATGAGTACCTCACTGTTAATGTTCACTTTATATGTCTGAAAGTTGAGCCACGGAGGTGAGTTTTCTTTTATGATCAAAGCATGGCTAACAGTCATAGTCTTGGGGTTCTTACTAGCATCTCTTGGACAAGGAAACGTATTTTTATGTCTTTAGTTTTGTTCCACATTTTGTGTCCACTGTATCTGGGACTTTCTACTGTGATCCCTTCTAGAACGGTCAGCAACAGTAATTGCTTCTGGTTTAAAAATCATGAAATATCATTCCTATAAACTTTCTATGCTTCTTTGCTTTTCTTCCTTCTTGTTTGTTCCTGATAGATATTGGTCATACCAATAGTTATATCTTCTAAGGCTACCTGCAAGCTTTTAAGACCCCATTCTATAGTTACCACAGTATGATAAAGAACATCATTTCTACGGACTATGCCATACCAACTGACCTTGGTATCTTCAGAGTCTATGGTCCTGAGGCTTGAGAACCTACTCCTTCTCTCACACTGCTTGTTCATGATTAAAAAGTTGTGAGTATGAGAATCCAAGGTGGGGGAGGGTGGAAGCAGAGGGGTGAGGATGGGTGGGAGGTGGAGTGTTAATCATTGGGTTACACAATTCTATGGGTGGCTGTGGTGGTGAAGGAAATGGGAAGGATCTTTTGTGAAAAACAATGTATTCAAACTTCGTGAATAAATCAATATTTTAAAAAGTTCATATAACTTTGTACCATACTGGCTATGCTGTATATGTCAATATATCTGTTATCATTCAAAACTCCTTGCTATCAAGTTGGAATTAAGTCATAGCTAAACCTCTAGTGGCTTTCCAAGGTTCAAAATCAAACAGGAAAAAAATGATCCATTTTTCTCATGTGGAACTGCTTATGAATATGAACTACCAGAGAGGTACAGCATTTGGGTAAGCAGTCCAAATCCCTATGGCCTGCACCACCAGAGCTCCTTAAAGGATGGATCTATGAGCATTATCATCTGCCAAATCTATGTACAGTCATGGGAGCAGGCCATTTCACCTGTCTATATCTGTTTGTCTTAGCTGACTATGTATCTACTTGGAGGTTAATGTTTATAAGGATGACAAAAGAAGACATGGCGCCTTTGAATTGTGGTATCGGAAGAAAGTATTGCCAAAAGAATGAACAGGTCTTTGTCTTGGAGAAAGTGCAACCAGGGTGCTCCTTAGAGGCAAGGATGGTTCTCTCACAAAACAAACTTCACTTCACATACACTTTGGACATGTTGTTGGGTTGGAGGGGCCAGACTTTGAAAAAAAAAAACACATCATAGTGGAAAATGTGGTGGTTGTTGCTGTTAGGTATCATCGAGTTGAGTATTCATAGCAATCCTATGAAAAGACCTGAACCCTGTCCTAACCTATGCCATCTTCATAATCTGACATACTAGAGCCCACTGCTGCAGTTACTATTAATCCACCTGGTTTCACCCTCCTTCTGCCTCTCCAAGCATGATGTCTCTCTCCAAAGAATAGACTCTCCTAGCAATAATCTCAAAGTATGTGGGACAAAGCTTTAGCATCTTGGCCTTTAATGAGTACTCTGGTTGCATTTTCTCTAAGACATATCTGTTATTTTGGCAGTCCATGGTGTACTCATAACTCTTCTTCAACACCACAGTTCAAAGTCATCAGTTTTTCTTCTGCTTATTCATTGTCCAGATCTCAGATGCATAACAAATGATGAAATTATCACACAGACCAAAACTGAGAAACATTTAACAAAAATCACTAAATCAGCAAAAGTATAGGTTGTGAACGGAAAGGTAACATTTAAAAACTGTCACAGAGTGGAGACTAAAGAACACGACAACTAAATATAAGGTGGTATCCTATATTGAATCTTTAAACAGAAAAAAGATACTGGGGAGACAAGGGGAAATAGTGACATTCCAACAAGAACTACAATTTAGCCAACAGTAATATACGAATTTTGGTGTTCTGACACTACAGTTGTATAAGTACCATAACTCTAAGAGACACAGATTTAAAGAAAGACATATGAAGAGTATATATGAGAATTCTTTGTAATATTTTTCTAATTCTTGTGTGAACGTCAATTTTTTTCAAGTATTAGAAATGCAACTGAAATGGAGTAAAAACTTACTGATTTTCCATTACAAAAAGAAAAAAGAAACAAAATGGCTAAGTGTCCAATGATTAAAGAAAGAAGTAGTATACAAATTAAGAGAACTGTTCCCTTGAACATGAGTTTAGACTAACTACATAGTACGTTGTTGTTAGCTGCCGGTGAGTCAAGTATGACTCATAGCAACCCTATGAACAACAGACTTGAATTCTGTCCTATTCTGTGCCATCCTCATCATTTCTGACATACTTGAACACATTGCTGTAATCACTGTGTCAATTCACCTGACTGAGGGTCTTTCTCTCATGTCCTGGCCTTCCACCTTTCTGAGAATGATGTCTTTCTCCAAGGAACAGCCTCTCCTAGTAACATACTCAAAGTATATGAGATAAAGCTTCATCATCTTTGCCTCCAAGGAGTATTCTAGCTGCATTTTCTCCAAGACATAACTATTATTGGTTCTTTTGGCAGTCCATGGTATATTCAGCACTTTTCCAACACCACAATCCAAAGGCATCAATTCTTCTGTCATCCTATTCACTGTTTAGCTCTCAGTAGCATAGCAAATGATTGAAAAGACCATGGCCTGAATCAGGTGCACCTTAGTCCTAAAACTGATGTAACTATTCCTTGAAAATTTGGGGATGTCTCTGACTACAAACTTTCCTAGTGCAATTTCCTTATCTCCTAACTGCTCGTACCAAGTGTATTGATTGTGGATCCAGGTAAGATAAAGTAATTGACAGTTTCAATCTTTTCTCCACCCATCATGATTTTGTCTATCAATCCATGGTGAGAATTTTTTTATTGATGACATTGAGATGCAATCCATACTGAAGGCTGCAGTGTTTAACTTTCTGCAGCAAGTGCTTCAAGTCTTTCTCACCTTCAGCAAGCAAAGTTATGTCATCTGCATAATGCAGGTTACTGATGAGACTCCCTTCAATCCTGATGTGACATTGTTCTTCTTCATGGTGTCTAGCTTCTCAACCTAGACGAAGAAGCTGTTGTGCAAACAGAGGAAGGGAACACTACATGTTTTAAAATTAATAAAGGTATTTTTCCATACCTATTCATAGGGAGGACAGAAGGAGAGTGGATGCTTTTGAGCTGTGGTGCTGGAGAGGGGTACTGAATGTACCATGGACTGCCAGGAAACAAACAGATTCATCTTAGAGAGGATTAAAATAAGCTACTTCTTGGAGCCAAGGATTCTGGGGCTTCGTCTGACATACTTTGGACATGTTGCCAGGAGGGACGGGTCCTTAGAGAGGGACATCATGCCTGGGAGGGTGGAGGGACGGCGCAGGAGGGGAAGACTCTCTATGAGATGGATTGATTCGGTGACTGGGGTAATCGGGATGGGTGTGTCAGAGGCAGTGC
>NW_006399881.1:9013459-9033328 GCF_000299155.1 Elephantulus edwardii | reverse complement strand
ATGGCACAGGACAGAGCGGAGTTTAGGGCTGTTGTACATAGGGTTGCTATGAGTTGCAGGCGATTCGACGGCACATAACAACAACAACAACATTCAATCTGTATGCTGAACTAATTATTTGAGAAGCTGGACTGTATGAAGAAGAATGTGGCATTAGGATTGGACAGAGACTCATCAATTACGTACGTGACGTAGATGACAATAGGTATATGAAGGCACAAAAAAGTATTTAAACTATTTTTCTTATGATAGTAAGAGTGTACATATCAGTGAGGTTTCAAATAGTGTAAATAAACAATGTCATAAAATTGTAATTGTTATAAAATGAAATGTATGAAAGTGACTAGATAAACTTTAAAAAAATTATGTATTGGGCAACTAACAGTTATATTGCATATACATTCAAACTCTGACATATGTGCATAAATGATACTTTCATTTCTTTAAAATCATAAGGATGATTTATTAAAAAATCTAAAAAAAAATTGGAAGTTCTCAAGACTTTAATTTTACTGTCAAGAAACGCTGAAGTTCTGTTTGATATTACCCAAGAATCTTTGCTTACTGTAGATACTGTGACTATATGCAAGACTCCATCCACAGAATTATCTTCTCATGATATCAACTATAATGAAGACATCCTTTTCCATTGAGCCTAACTCCTTGATACTTCATGGAAAGAAAACTAGTTTTCTAGCAATCTGGCACCAGAACTGCTTTAAAAGCAAGTATTTCCATACATGAACAAAGAATCAAATGGTATCTAGCTTTTTATTTTCAAATAATCCCACAGTGCCACTTTGTGGACAAAATAGGAAACATTTAATACTTATTTTCTTAGTATATAACATGAATATAGCATACATGATATTAATAACAACTAGATGAATCTATGAAACATTATTATGGGGGGAAACACAAATAATGCATACTACATGATTTTGCTATACTTTCATAGTATCAGAGACTACAAGGTTGGCACAGGATAGAGCAAGGTTCAGAGCTGCTGTACAAAGAGTCAGTATGAGTTGCAAGCCACTCAGCGGTACATAACAACAACATAGTAGAGCAATGATGTCAGTTTGAGAACTAAGGCGTGCCCAATTCGGGCAATGGTCTTCTCAGTCACTTGCTATGCATCTCAGAGCTGGACAAAGACTAAGGATGACAGAGGAACAATAGATGCCTTTGAGCTGTGGTGTTGAAAAAGAACACTGATTATCCATGGGGTGCCAAAGAACAAACGAATTTGTCTTGGTGAGACACATATTGAGGGCATGTTACTAGAAGAGGCTATTTCTTGGAGAAGGACATCATACTTGGAAAGGTGGATAGTCAGTACAAGAAAGGAAGACCCTTAACCAGAGGAGGTGACACAGTGACTCCTGCAACAGGCTCAGGATGTCAAGAAGTGATGGAGATGGCACAGGTTAGGACAGGGTTCATGTCTATGGTTCACAGGGTCGCTATGAATCATACATGACTCAAGGGTATCTAACAACAATAACAATAGCATATGATTCTATTCTTTAACAAGAAGAGACAAAACTATTCTATGATGGTGGAAAAAAAATCAGATGAGGGATGGGGACTCACTAGCAAAAGACACAAAGAAACCTTCTACAGTGGTAAAGATAATTTTTGATTAGGGATGTGGTAACACCTATTTGTCAAAACTGACTAACTGTATACTTACATATGCTTTTGACATGCATTTCACTGTACAACAACTCAATTCTGGTTTTTTTAAAAGAAATATACGAGAATTTAAAAAAATAATTTTGCTTTAAAATATACAAACCACATAATCTTTTGAAGCAGATAGTCTTTTCTTTTTATTCAGTGGATTAAGTTCCTCTGGGTTAGGGCGATTTCTTTTTACATTTTCTGGCTGGTTCCTTTGTGATAATCTTTGGTTATCTGAGAAAAAAAACCCCAAACATATGAAAACATTACTTTTTGACTGTCCTATTGTTATAAAGTCAATTCCAATTCAAACAGTTCTACAGGATGTAACAGTAACTGTCCCATAGTTTTCAAGGCTGTAACTCTTTACACAACACTTACTGCTCTACTGTTCTCTTATTAAATGCCTTTTGAGTTTGAACCACCAACCTTTCTAATTGTAAAACTGCTAAACCACTGTGCCAAACTCTTTGATGTTCATACGTACATATGAACATTAACAAAGTAAAATATTATCAATCAAAAGGGGTGAATTCACTCAGCAGTAGTTCTTAAGCGGAAGGAACTAAACAGTTTCAAGCCTCCAGTAGGAATACTTAAAGACACTTTGGTAGAATATTGAATGATCCAGAAAGTATTAAAAGAAGATGGAAGAATTACAGAGAGTCACTGTTCCAAAAAGAACACAGAAGAATTTAATGAAACAACACAGGGTCAAGAAACTGGTAGCAGCGTGAGGCATTTGAAATCACAGAAGCCTAGAAGGCTTAAGATAAAGCCATCATGTCAAAGGCTGGATATGGGGAGAAAGATGTTGAATGGTGTAGGCAGGAGTAGAACGGGATGCTGGTGGAGCAGGGAAAGGGGTGGGTCAAGATACATGTGTCAAGGGCAGGGACAACACTGAATCTATTGGTTGTTTCTATAATTGGGGAAATGTCTTTCATCTGCTCCTTTCAGTAAAATGCTTGTCTGTCAGATACTGTTCTAAATCTGAGCATCTGAATTAAGACAGACTAGGAAGAAGGATTGGCCATCCACTTCAGAAACAACAGGCCTTCACAAACCCTATGTACAATAGAGCACATTTAGAATAGCAGATATGACAGTGGAGGCAGAGCCCTCAAATATGGAAACAAAAAGGTGGAACAGTTGTAAGCAGACACTAGTGACTGGAACTTGGAATGTAGAATGTAGGAAAATTGGACACTGTTAAGAAAGAAATGGAACGCATAAATATTGACACAGTAACTATTGGTGAAATGAGATGGACTAGCATGGGACATTTTGAATCAGATGATCATATGATCTACTATGCCAGAAATGAAAAATGGGCTGCTTTCATAGCTTAAAAAAATCCTTTCTAGATCCATCTTGATATCCATACGCATAAAAGGAAATCCAGTGAATATCACTATCATTCAAATATATGCACCAACAACTACAGCCAAAGAGTAGGAAAAAGATTTCTACCAACTCAAAATGCATTAATAGTAATGGGTGACTGGAATGCAAAGTTGGAACAGAGAAGATAGATCAGTAGTTGGAAAATATAGACTTGGAAACAGAAATAAAGCTGGAGATAGGATGATATACAATCAACAACTTATTCATTACAGATACTTTTTATAAGAAAACTAGGCCAGGTGCTGGACTATGGAACAGACCACCAACTACTCATATGCAAGTTCAAACTGATGCTAAAGAAAATTAAGTCAAATCCACAGGAACCAAAATTTGACCACGAGTCTGTATCACTCAAATTTCAAAACCATCTCAGGAACAGGTTTGAGGCCTTGAACATTAACGAGAGAAGACCAGATGAGCTGTGGGAGGATATCAAGAATATCATCCATGAAGAATACAAAAGGTCACTACAAAGACAGACGCGGAAGAAAAAAAACCACGATGGATGTCAGATGAGACACTGAATATTGCACTAGAGTGCCAAGAAGCCGAAGCAAAGGGAAGAAATCAAGAAATTAAGGAGCTGAACAGATTTCAAAGGGCAGTGCAGAAATACAAAGTATTGTAATGAAATGTGCAAAGAGCTGGAGTCAGAAAATCAAAAGGGCTGAACTTGGTTGGCATTTCTTAAGCTGAAGTACAAACTCAAGCCTTGAGTTTTAATACTTAAGGATGCTATGGGCAGAATATGACATGATCCAGGAGGCATTAAAAGAAAATGGAAAGAGTACACAAGGAATTGGCAGACACAGAAGAATTTCATGAAACAACATATGATCAAGAGCCTGTGGTGATGAAGGAAGATGTTCAAGCTGTTCTGAAGGAAGTGGAAAAAAACAAGGACCCTGGAATTGATGGTATACCAAGTCACATATTTCAACAGATGCTGCCTTGGATGTACTCACCAAGTTGTGCCAAGAAATCTGGAGGACAACCACCTGGCCAAATGACTGGAAGAGATCTATATTTGTTTCCATTCCAAAGAAAGGTGACCAGAGTATGGAAATTACTGAACAATATCACTGATATCACATGCAAGCAAGGTTCTGCTGAAGATTACCCAAAAATGACTTGAAAAGCACATCAACAGAGAACTTCCAGAAGTGTAGGCTGGGTTTAGAACAGGCCACGGTAACTAGGGATATAATAGCTAATGTTGTCAGATGGATCTTGGCTGAAAGCAGAGAGTACCAGAGGAATGTCTATCTGTGCTTCATTGACTATGCAAAGGCATTTGACTGTGTGAATTTCAACAAACTGTGGCTGACTCTGAACGGGAATCCCAGAGCAATTGATTGTGCTTATGCGAAACCTATACTTGGCCAGGAGGCAGTCATCAGAACAGAGAAAGGAAGCACTGCATGGTTCAAAATCGGGAAGGGTGTACAACAGGGATGTGTCCATATCTTTTCAATCTACATGCAGAACAGATCATCCAGGAGGCTGGGCTCTATGAAGAGGAATGTGGCACCAGGATCTCAGGAAGACTCATCAACAATCTGCGTTATACAGATGACACAACCCTGATTGTTAAAACTGAGGAGGATCTGAAGGGCTTGCTGCAGAAAGCCAGTGAAGCTCAGCATCAAGAAAACAAATATTCTCACCACTGGACTCATTGGCAGCATCATGACAGATGATAAAGAGATTGAGATTGTTAACTAACGGCTTCAGTCTGCTTGACTCCACAATCAACAATCAGGAAATTAAAAGACGAATTGCACTGGGAAATCTGTCAGGGACCTCTCCAGAATACTGAAGAGCAGTATCAGTCCAAGACTAAGATGATCCTGGCCATATCCTTCGCAATTACTTGCAATGTGTCAGAAAGCTAGACAATGACTAGGGATGATAGAAGGAGAATTGATGTCTTTGAGCTGTGGTGCTGGAGAAGAGTACTGAATATATTATGGACTGCTGAGAGAACAAACAGGTTTTTCCTGGAGAGGTTGAAACCAGGCTGATCCTTGGAGGCAAAGATTCTGAAGCTCCATCTGACATACATTGTGTAGGTAGGTGGTCAAAAGGGACCAATTCTTAGAGAGGGACATCATGCTTGAAAGGGTGGAGGGATAGTGCTTGAAAGGAAGAAAATGAGTGAGATGGATTGACACAGTGACTAGGGTAATAGGGATATATAAGTGTGTCAGAAACAGTGAGATAGGATCAGGATAGGTTCAAAGCTATTGTACTAGAGTAGCTATGAGTCTCGGATGACTCAATGACACATAACAACAACAGCATTTTTATAATCATAATCATTTGGGTCGTTTTTTCCTATTATGTATGGAAAAGTCATTCTTAAAATCTGAAAAATTATCCAAATGTTCTTGTGAAGGAAGACTCCATATACTTTTTTTTTAATGAGTATACTGTCAAATCAGATCTGACTGGTACAGGAGGAGATTGTCCCTCCTTCTTCAGCAGAGCATCTGGTGGATTTGAACCTCACATCTCTGGGATTGCAGTGAAGTTTCTTGCCACTAGGCCACCAGAGCTCGCCTCCATATACTTTTTTTATTATTTTTTTTTGCCTCCATATACTTTTAAGCTATTAAAACTTCCTTAACAAGATTCACAGACTCAATGTAGTCTATCAAACTTCTAATACTTTTTTTAAAAATTATATTTTTTTAAGTTTTCAGTGGATGTTTACATAGCAAGTTATATTCCCATTAGAAAATTACCACCCAAATAGTTCAACAACTTTAGTTGCATTTATCACATGTGTTCATATTCTGTTTGTTCCTTTCTTAACAGTTTTTTCTGTAATTGGAAACGTCAATCCTCAAATTCATATGAAATTACAAGGCTCCCGGACCAGTCAAAACAATCTTGAAAATACAGAATAGAGTTGAAAAATTCAGTTTCTGATTTCGAAACTTATTACAATGCTACAATGATCTAATCAGTATGGTATTGGCACAGGATAGGCCAATGGAATGGAGTTGAGAGTTCAGATGTAAATCTATACATTTCCAACCAACTGATGCCTGAAAAGAGTGCCAAGTCCACCACTTAATGAGGAAAGTAAAGCAATCCCTTCAACAATGTTTTTGGGATCACAGAATAATCCATATATAAAAGAATGAAGTTGGATCCGTACCTCATAGCTCAAAATGGATTGAACCGTCTAACTACAAGAACTAAAATCTTAACATTCTTAGAATAAAATATAGAGGTAAAAACTTCAAGACCTTGCTTATGACAGCAAATTATCAGTTATGACACCAAAAGCATGAGTAATAAGAAAACAAAGATTCTCACCACTGGACTGATTGGCAGCACCATGACAGATGGTAAAGAGACTGAGATTACCTGTGCAACAAAAGACTTCCTAAAATTAAAAATATCTGTGCATCAAAGGATGTTATATGAAAAGATTCAGAATGGGAACAAATATTTGTAAATTGCATAATTGATAATGGTTTACTACCTGGAATACATTAATAACTCTTAGAATACAGAGACACAAATTCCATTATAAATGCACAAAGGACCTCAACAGTTATTTTTCAACATTCACATACAAATAGCCAACGAGCATATAAAAAATGTTCAATGTTTCAATATCTTCAGTCACGAGTTAACTTTTTTTTTTTTAGGAAAAGGGAAAATAACAGATATTGGCAAGGATGTGTACAACACTGAATATAATTAATGTCACCAAACTGAGTACTTAAGAATGAATAAATTGGGGAAACAAAGAATGGATAACATGATCAGGATAATGGATAAAATGATAAAGGCCATCCTATATATTTTTACCACATTGCACAAAATTTGTCTTAATTGCTCAGCTACTTTTTCTGAAATATTTTATTCTGAGTTTTTCTAATTAGACAGACAAAAAAAATATCGGATTTTACTATTCTGCAATCCTGTTTTACTGGTTATTAAGTACCCTGCTGCTAAGTGGAAGTTGGCAATTGGGATCCACCCAGTTCCTATTTTTCTATCATTCTGATAGGTGATAATTTATTGTAACCAAACTCCAAATCATAGACATTCCAATTACATCTACTATTTTTCTCAGACAAGACAACACAGTACAACAGACTTAAACACTACTGCAAGGAGTTAGTATTTTAGGGAACAAAATCCTAGAAGCAGAAATAATGAGTCAAAGAGTATTCATATTTCAAAATCCTCCTCTACTAAGGAAAACTGTGGAGTAAGAGTTATCTGGTGAATAATAAATGAGCTAATACATGCACATATACACACATATACGCATGAATATTTTCTGAGCTAATAACACACACACATAGATGAATACTAAATAAGTAACACACACAATGAATACTGCATGAGCTAATACATACATCACAGTGGCAACTGAACTGGTGCACACACACAGAGTTCTCATACCAGTGGTCCTACATATATTCTTACAGTCAGAATAGGTCAAACTATAAGCAAACTATAGCCTGTAGACTAACTCTATCTGGATGCTTGGGGGTTTTTGTTTGTTATAGTTCAAGAGCTAAAGAATGAGGGTTTATAATGGTATTTTTTGTTTGGTTGGTTTTTTACATTTTTAAATCATCAAGGGTGGGGATAAACAAAAGAGAATAGTTTGTGACACCAGAAATTAAAACTTAAAACATTAGCGCCCATAAAGTTTTCTTGAAACATAATCATATCCATTTGTTTCTATACTGCCTGCTTTCAGACTAAAATAGCAGAGGTGGATAGTTTCAACATAAACTAAATGGTTTGCAAAGTTGAAATTATTTCTCATTTTGGCTCTTTACACAAGTTTTCAGCCCTCCAATCAAAGTAGTAACATCGCAGTATTTGAATGAGTTGTTGTTAGGACGTGCCATAGAGTTGAGAAAAACTCATAGTGACTCTATGAATAACAGATTTGAACCCTGTCCTATCCTGTGCCATCCTCATCATCTCTGACACCCGTGAGCCCATTACTGAAGTTATTGTCAGACTATCTCATTGAGGGTCTTCCCTTCTTTTGCTTACCCTCCATCTTTCCAAGTATGATGTCCCTTCATAAGGAATAGCCTCTCCTAACAACATGCCCAAAGTCCGTGAAATGAAACTTTATTATCCTAGCTTCCAAAGAACATTCTGACTGTGCTTTTTCCAAGACATCTATGTTTATTCTTTTGGCACTCCATGAGACTTCTCCAACACCACAGCTCAAAGGCATCAATTCTTCAGTCATCTTTATTCATTGTCCAGCTCTCAGAGGCACAGTAAGAGATGGAAAAGATCATGGAGTGAATTGAGCACACCTTAAGTCTTAAAATTAACATCACTTCTCTTTAGTATTTTGGAGAGGTCCCCAACAGAGGACTTGCCCAATGCAATACATCTCTTGATCTTCTGACTGTTGGTACCAAGAGTTTGGATTATGGATCCAAGTAAAATTAAAGCATTGACAATTTCAATTTTTTTCTCCATGATGTTGTTCATTGGTCCAGTGAGAAGGATTTTTGTTTTCCTGACTTTGAGATACAATCCATTTTGAAGGCTGTTTGTTATGTGCCATCAAGTCACTTGCGACTCATAGTGACCCTAAGTACAACAGCCCTAAATCCTGCTCAATCCTGTGCCAATCTCACTATCTCCGACACACCTACCCTTATTACCCCAGTCACTGAGTCAATCCATCTCATCGAGGGTCTTCCACTCCTGCACTGTCCCTCCAACCCTCCCAAGCATGACATCCCTCTCCAAGAACCAATCCCTCCTTGCAACATGTCCCAAGTATGTCAAACAAAGCCTCAGAATCCTTGCCTCCAAGAAGCAGCCTGGTTTCACCCTCTCCTTTGCTCTCCTAGCAGTCCATGGTATATTCAATGTTCTTCTCCAATACCACGGCTCAAAGGCATCAATTTTCCTTCTATCATCCCTAATACAGCTCTCTAGTAGATAGCAAGTGATTGCAAAGACCATCAACTGTAGTATCATGTGCACCTTAGACTCCAGACTGATATCATTGCTCTTTATTACCTTGTAGAGGTCTCTGATAGCAGACTTTCCCAATGCAATGCGTGTTTTTATTTCCTGGCTGCTGATGCCAAGAGTGTTGACTGTGGAGCCAAGCAAACTAAAGCTGCTTACAATCTCAATCTCTTCACATTGAAGGTTGTAGGGTTTTAAATCTTCTACAGCAAGAGTTTCAAGTCTTCTCCTTTTCAGCAATCAAGGTGTGTCATCTGCATAACACAGGTTGTTAATGAGTCTTCCTCCAATCCTAATGCTATATTCTCCTTTGTAGAGTCCAGCTTCTTGAATGATTTTCTCAGCGTACAGACAGACTAGGTATGGATAAAACATACAACCCTAATGTACACCTTTCCTGATTTTAAACCATGCAGTGTTTTATTCAGACAACAGCTTCATGGTCTAGATACAGGTTTCATATGAGCATAATTAAGTATTCTGGGATGTCCATTTTTCTCAGTGTTTGAATAGGAAACCCAATTGTCTAAGCAAAGAGCAAATAAGTCACAGAGTTAATGAAGAAAAGTTCCATGGATTAAAACCTCTTTGCTCTCTAAATAGGAAGTGAATAACCCCCTATTCCTTCATATGGCTGGGAAGCAAGCACTGGAAGGACAAGTAGCTATGGCAGTTCTTACTACAGAGCTAGCCACCTCACTCTTTTCTCTTTTTTAAATTATGATTTTAATGAATTTTCATTCATTCATTGTTGCAAAATTTCCTCCTCTCCCACGTTCCCCAGTCTATTTTGCAATGCACCTCTTATTCTGGACTACTGTCATACAAATAATGCCTAATCATATATTTCTTCTAAATAGTTCTTTCCTTTATCTGCTCAAATGCAGTGTTCATTAGCTAGCCCCTCTTTCCCCAGTTCCCCCGCCCCAATTCTCCAAGTCAGTCCTGTTTTATAAGCCACTTCACTCTTAATCCAAGCTATTTTTCCTCTCAACTCAAGTTCAAGCCCTTCACATTTGCTTTGTCACCAAATAGGTATAATAATAAAAAATAAGTTTAAAAAATGATAAAGTTGGCATGCAGTCAACTGACTTATGGCAACCCCATGTGTATCAAGAGTAGAACTGTGCCCCACAGGGTTTTAAGTGACCGATTTCTCTGAAGTCGATCATCAGGCCTTTCTTCCAAGGTGCCTCTGTGTGAACACAAACCTCTGGCCTCTTGGTTACCAGCCAAATGTGTTAACTGTTTTTATTACCTAGGAATTCCAGCTGTAATACACAAGCAAAAACTTGGCCCTCTAATAATAGTCAATTGATGTAAAGGTTACAAAGGACTATGTAAAAATGATTAGTGATAATTTTAAATTATACCATGAAGATTTAGTTGTATGTCTTCAACGGGAAGTTCATAATCAGCATTTTCTGTTTCAGAATCATCTATTATCACAATATTATAATCACCATCACCACCATCGTTATTGTCGTTGTTATTTTCATCATCATCATCATCATCATCAATGGTAATAAATGAATGATCTACAAATAAAAAAAAAGAGAAAGTAGACTGAATACTGTATTAAATAAATAAATTTTCTAGAAAAGGTCACCTTATAAAGTAAACTGCATATATAACCTAGAAAACTAGTAGTAAATTTTTTTTTATTCCTAAGGGAACTCTGGTGGCCTAGTGATAAGAAACTGTGTTACAATCCCAAAGGCAGGCACTACAATCCCAAAGGCAAGGAGTTCAAATTCACCAACTGCTCCACAGGAGAAAGATGGGCAATCTCTTCCCATGCAATTAAACTGCCGCTGAAAATCCGCTGGAGCGACCGCTATGGGTTGGTTCCAACTCAATGGTACACAACAACAGTGTTAAGAAGCTATGCTGTAGTCCTGATGACACACAGTTCAAGCCAACCAGCTGCTCCACTGGAAAAAGATGGGTAATTGCCTCCAGTGTGATTTACTGCCTCTGAAAACCTGATGGACGGTCAGCTATGGCTCTGTTCCGACTCAAAGTTATGCAGAGGCAGGAAGAACAGTCATTAAAGAGACCTCTTGTGGCCTAGGAGTGAGGAATTGTACTGCCAACACAAATGCACCCAGTTTGAATCCTTTAGCTGAGAATAAGATGTGCAATCTCCTCTCATGCAATTAACTGCCTTTGAAAAACCACTGGAGAGTAAATTATTTGTCAGTTCTGACTAGAAGACACACAATAAAAGCAGCAAGTCATTAAAAGGGAACTCTCATGACCTATGCTGCCAACCCAAAGGAACACAGTTCAAATCTGCTCCATGGGAGAAAGATGGACAATGTTCTCCGGTGCTATTTACTGCCTCTGAAAACCTGCTGGATGGTCAGCTATGGGTCTATTTTATGACTCAACAGGGCACAACAACAACATAGGTGTATAGAAACTTTTATGCGTTTATGAATAGAAACAAACTTTGGTGGCACCTTATGTAGCACAGTGCTACCAACCCAAAGGTTGGTAAGGTCAGTGTTTGAATTCATCAGCCTTTCGATGGGAGAAAAATGAAACAGTTTGCTCCTAAAAAGACATATAACTGCAGATACTCTACAAGGCAGTTTTACTCTGGTCTATAGGGTCACTATGAGTCAGGACACTCAGTGGTAAAATGTGTATATATGTGTGTGCGTATACATTATATATAGCTACATATACACATATAGTATATGTGGAGCTCTGGTGGCCTAGTGGTTTGAGGCTGCACTGTAATCTAAAAGGCACACAATTTGAATCCACCAGCTGCTCTGTAGGAAAAGGATGGGCGGTCTCCTCCATAAATCGAGAGTCAGCCATGGGTCTGTTTCAATCCAACAACACACAACAACATACACCCTGCCATTCCTAGTCCTTCCAATTTTATAGAGCAATTCTGTTCAGTTTCTTCTTTTAAGAAATAGAGCCTCGCCTTTCCCTTGCTCCCTGGTCCAAGATGGCAGATGAAGCCATCCAGCAGGTGGTGTTAGAGATCCCTGTCCTTAAGATTAATGCTGGACCCCAAAATCACGAGTTATGGGTGCCTAAAGGAGGAATACCAGTCCCTTATTCGGTATGTGGAGAACAAGAAGAATGTGGACAATGATTGGTTCTGACTGGAGTCCAACAAAGAAGGGACTCGGTGGTTTGGAAAATGCTGGTACATCCATGACCTCCTCAGATACAAGTATGACATCGAGTTTGATATTCCTGTCACATAGCCCACTACTGCTCCAGAAATTGCAGTCTCTGAACTGGATGGAAATACAGCAAAGATGTACGGGGTGGGGAAATATGCCTTACTGATCACTTCAAGCCTTTAAGGGCCAGGAATGTGTCGAAGTTTGGACTAGCTCATCTCATGACTCTTGGGCTAGGGCCATGGCTGGCAGTAGAAATCCCAGATCTGATTCAGAAAGTTGTGATCCAGCACAAAGAGAAATGCAATCAATGAAGGATCAAATCACTGAGGAAGAACAGAGGAACCTTTAATAAATTAGGTTTCTTACTCATCTAACTGCTTCCCCTCTCCCCCTTCCATTCCCACTTGGAATTGCAGCAGGCAATACAGGGGGAAACCAAAATGGTATTGCTACTGAGTTTCTAAGTTAGGCTGCAGAAAAGAATGGAAAAGACTTCGAAAACCAAGAGGCAATTACAAGCCCCTCCCCACGTGGAGCGTAACATGCTGGGGTAATTGAAAGTGGCGACATAGCCTTTTTGGTTTCTGGAGATAACCATCAAGAAAAGCTGTTTTCTCTGGTAAAAAACATAAATAAATAGAGCCACCTGGTTCGCTCATGTTATGGCATATTCCACGATACCACTTTTTAAGTTTTCAATGAAGTTACACAGTCACACTCTGGCGATCAAAAATTCCCAGATATATTCCATAAAGGGAAATATTAATTTTTATTATGATAATGTAGAAATATAACACAAAAATAAATGTAATTATGAGTATAGTAAATTAAAAATATCACCAAATGTAAATAAGAAAACACAGATAAACTAGACATTAAATATTAACCCAGCTAATAATTTTAATAAATACTAAAAATAACACTTTGCAAAATGTATGTTATCTAAATGTGCTTTTTTATACCTTCAGACTAGCATGAAAATAAATAGGTATAATCTTATAGTATTAATTTACAGATCATATTTACACTGCATTATAACTCGAACTCAAGTTGTTTTAAATAGACTAAGGTAGAAGAAATCAATTAGCTAATGTTAGGAATATGTGGTTCTAAATGAGTAATCAGACAATTACTGTCTACAAATAAGACCAGCCAAATCTACTTTTTTGCCTGTTTCTTCCTGGATAAAAGGTGGGTTTGGGTGTAAAGTCACTTCCAGCTCTAGCTAAAGGTCGAAACTGAAAAAAAAAAAAAAAAAGCAAGTAAAATACTAGAAACTATCTAAACAAAATTAATTGGTTAAATAAATGTTATTTCCATATGATAGAATGTTCTGGTGGCCTAGTGTCAAGAAACTGCACTGAAATCATAAAGACCCGTGGTTTGAGGCCACCAGCTGCTCCGCAGGAGAAGGATGGATAATTTCCTCCCCCAAAAATAAATGCCTCTGAAAACCCTCTGGAGGGTCAGCAGTGGGTCGGTTCCGACTCTATGGTACACAACAGAATGTTATAGTTAATATGAAGCACCTTTTCAAAGAGCATTTACTGATATGAAGACGACTTGTGAAATAACACTAAAGGTAGAAAAACAATTCAAAACAGAAAACAAGCATAATACTCACTTTGAGAGTAAGTAGGGAAGGAAACACACCAATGGTTATCTCTAGGTGGCTATCTGTGGTTAGTAAAATTATTTTCTTTAGATTTCTTTTATTTCGCTAGATTCTCCACAGTAGAGTTAAGATTTTATAATCAGAAGAAAACAAGAAAGGAAATGGAAATTTTACATTTTTGCACATCGATTTTCAAACTAGAACGTGTAATCCAAACTCAAATTCACTGCCATTCAGACTCTAGAGATAATTCCACAAAGGTTTATGAATACATTGTAAGATTCCAAACAGTTATCTTAAAAAAAAAAAAAACCAGGAGTTTTTGTTTGTTTTTACTGCTTCCAAGGCATAATGTATTCACTTGCCAAACGTGAGGACAAGCAGAAGATAGCAAAACATGGCAGATCACAAGGGCAAGTCAGCTCTATCTTAAAAAAAATAAAAAGTGGTTTGTCTTTTTAAAAACAAAGTGGGAGGAAATGGTATCAATATACCAAACAATCACACTTTCAAACTGGCAATTCGATGGGGGAGGGGAGACCAAAACCCCCCACACGTCACCTTCAAATACTTGTAAATTCCAAACTTCGGAGATTACCAAATCTGCCAGATAATATAGCCAAAATTCCAGTTGTTGTTATGTGTCATCGAGTCGCTTGCGACTCATAGCAACCCTATGTACAAGAGCCGTAAACGCCGCTCTATCCTGTGCCAAGCTTGCCGTCACACACACACACTCTTCCCACCACTCCACTCAAAGAATCGAACCATCTCATCGAGGGTCAAATCAGCACATGAGACTCGAACTTGAATATACCCCATTCCCTCCATAAGCAATGAGCACTAAAAGTTGCTTGTGAAGCTACCATTTGTAAGCATTAAATCAGTTTATTAGTCGCACAAATCCTAGAGCTGTGAGTTCTGGGAGAAACGAACGAGAGTGATCCACAAGCCTGTGAACATCTTTTCTCTAAGCACCTTCTGCTTTTCAGGGCTCCCCACTTCCTGACTCTGGCATTTATCTTCCTAAAACCAACAAACAGGCTACACAGCGGCTTCTGGACCTCACGCCAAAGTCTTTATCCTCGCCTTCTTGCAAAACATTACCAAACAGCCAGGCGGCCACTGCGAGTGTTAAAGCCGCGCGGCCTCTAAACGCACTCCCTCCGCCTCAAAAGCTAAGAAGCAACCAGCTAGGTCGCGCGTCCTCCGCGCAGTCTGGGTCCCTCCTTATCCCTCAACCCCATTCGCCCTGAAAGAGCAAAGCCATCGAAGGATTGACGGCAACAAGCGCGCACCCGCGAGGGGGCGCTAAACCCACCGGGCAGCGTGCCATATCCCGAGGCTGCAAGGCGTGTTCGCTCGCTCCCACGTTCGGCGGGCAAATCTCGCGCCTTCAGATCCCCAACCCCCCTCTAGCCCAGGGATTCTACGCAGGAACCCGGCCCCACCCTATGTGGACAGCCCTCCTGGGAACCCCCGCCCCAGGGCCACCATTCTCTACCGCCATTCACCTGGACCTCACTCCTGCAGCAGTGATTCTGCTCAGGGTCGCTGGACCCCGTTCCACACCGCCAATTCCCTCAGAACCCCGTCCCTCGAGATTCATTCTCCACACACACGCATTCCGTGCAATCTTCCCTGGGACCCAGACTTCTTATAACTCATTCATTTTGGGGTTCCTCCTTGTCCCCCCCCGCCCCCATCCAGTGGGAAAAGTCCTCCTCGAGATCCCAGGACTCCGCCCCCTGCAGTTTATCCTCCCCTGGACCCCCCACTGTGGGTCAGCCCTCAGAACTTCGCCTCCACAGCTCACTTGACTGGGGCTCCAACCCTAGGCATGCAGCCTTTTCCTCCGCGAAGCCCGAGGGCCCCCCCGCCCCCCGCGCGAACAGAAGCTCCTCAAAGAGACCGGTGCCCCCACCCCTGCAGTTTGTTCCCCTCAAGTTCTCTATCTCATCTCTTCTGGGGCTCCCCAACCCCATCCCGGTAGCGACCCCGTCAAGACCCGAGCCGGCTATCCCTTTCCTGAAGTAACTCACAAAGTTCGCTACTTTTCATGCATCAAAGACTGGGGTTCATTAGTGGTCCCCACCTGCTCGACGTGGTTTCCCATTCGCCCGCCTCCCTACCCTGCCAAGTCCAAGAATGCCCTGCGCCCAGGCCAGGTCCCCACAGCCCGTCCCTAGGCACCTTGCGGTCATTTGAGGGGTTTCGTGGTCTCTATTAGGGTCCACCCGTGCGAGGAAGATAAAGGACGAGCTAGGGGGACAGCTGGGAGGGCGTCCTTACCATTTTCGTGAGGCATGGTGAGGCAGCAGAGCAGCAGCGGCCGCTCAGCTTCGCTCTTCGAACCTCAAAATCCGGGCTCTTCAAGCGCGACTGAGCACAGCCTCCGGTGCCGTGTAGAGCGCCAACGGGCGAATCACAGACTGCGCCTGCGCATATGCAGCCGCCCCGTGGCTCAGGCGTGGGGGCGGGGAGGCTCAAACTGCTGCAGGGTTCCGCTCACATACAAGGATGTGCATTGTTGGTACAAACTTGCGGTGGTTCAAATCCACCCGTGGCTCCCCAAAAGAAAGAGGCTTTTCCGTTCCAGCCTCGGAAAATCGAGAGAGGCTCACTGTGAGTTGGAATCGATTGGAGGGTTGTGTTGGGGTAGGTTTACACTAAAGTGGACTT
This sequence comes from Elephantulus edwardii, assembly GCF_000299155.1. Lineage (NCBI taxonomy): Eukaryota > Metazoa > Chordata > Mammalia > Macroscelidea > Macroscelididae > Elephantulus > Elephantulus edwardii. The sequence continues at coordinate 9,016,795 of NW_006399881.1, read as the reverse complement.
TCTAAAAATTATATATATAAACCAGTGGTGCGTGCTGCCATTCAACTCTTACCAAAATTTTCTCTTTACACTCATGTTGATAGTTATAGAAAGGCTTCAGGCCTTTTGTTCATAGGGTCACTATGAGTCATGCTCAACTCAAAGGCAATCAACAACAGCAACAACGATGTGTGTTTATCTATGTATATATATACACACATAGATATAGATAATTTTTTTTCTTTTAAAGGATGTGAGCAAATTGGACTCTGGCTGTGTTTTCTAGCATACTCATTCAGGTTGGATGGTGGCTTTTTGAACACATTGCAAAATACTCCTGCTTTTAAAATGTCCCCATAATCCAACCAAACCACTACGATGGACTGGATTCTAACTCATTGCCACTTCGAAAGACAAGTAGAACCTCCCCATAGGATTTCCTTCCAAGGTTGTAAAATTGTTTACAGAAGCAGACTGCCTTGTCTTTGTCTTGAAGAGTCTCAAGGCCCTTTGAGCCTTTGGTTAGCAGCAAAAAACACACACACACACACACACACACACACACACACACACACACCAAAAAACCCTCACAACTCACTGTAGAGAGGCTCTGAATTGCACTAGAGATTGGCCATCTTTCTCCTGTGCAGCATCTGGTGAATTGAAACCACCAGGTGAGAGATGCAGCCTTTCCATTAGCTGCACAATTCTCTACCTCACTAGAGCTCCCTGGATAGCAGCAGAACACTTTAACCACTGTACTACCAGGGTTCTGTCCCTGTAAATCCTTCCATTTTATGCTCACTAATATCACAATCTTAGTCTTCATAACACACAACCTGTGGAGTCCATTGTAAGACACAGCAACCTACCAGTACAGAATAGAACTGCCCAGCAGTTTCCAAGGCTGCAAATCTTGGGGGATATTAAATGCCCCATTTTAAAAATTAGAAAACTGAGGCTTACAGAGTGATTCACTTGCCCAGTGTTACAAAGCTAGTACCTCCAGGGCACCCTTGCATAAACTCTTACCTGCCTCTTTAGCAGATTTGAATAAAGTTTTATCTGCTTCTTTAGCACTTTTAGAAGAGCTATTCTCTGCCTCTTTAGCAGGTCTGAATATTCTGTGTCAATGTGCACCTCGGGCTCAAGGTCATCTGGAAATGCTTCACGTCCTTGTGAAATGTTATAGTATTCCTCCTTCTGTTGTTTGGTTTTATTCCCCCCCCCGTTTTTTTTTAATTAATTTTAATGAAAGTTTACAGAGACTTAGGGTTTCCGGTCATTCATTGTTGCACCTTTCTCCCTACCCAGCCCCTCTCCCCAATTCACTCTTCTCCCCCAAAAGAAAGAAAAGCTTTTTTATTGTTACACGATCCCTCCCCCCAAGTCCACTCCACTATGCAGCCTTCACTCTGGACTTCTGTTATGACAAGAATACCCATTAATATATCCCTTTTAAACAGTTCTCTCCCTCATCTGTTTCAGTGAAATATACATCATTCCTCCCCTCCTTTTCTGTCTTACCTCAACCCCATGTCAATCCCATTTTACAACAGTGGCCCTATGCAATATTTGTCCTTCTCAGCATAATGTTCTCCAGGGTCATCCATTTTGCATAATATTTTAGTTCCTCATTTTTGAATGCAGCATTGTTTGGAATACCAGCGCTTCTCTATTCATTCATTTGTTGATGGGCACTTGGGTTGTTTCCAGCTCTTTGCTATGGTGAACAAAGCAGCAGTAAACATGGGTGTGCATATATCTGCTTGGATGGCAGTTAGGGTTTCTTTAGGGTAGATTCCCAGTAGTGCAATTGCTGGATCAAATGGTATCTCTATTTGCAACTTTTTGAGAAAGCGGTCCATAGTGGTTGCACCATTTTACACTGCCACCAACAGTGATTAAGGGTTCCAGTTTCTCCATAACCTCGCCACCATTTATGTTTGCTCTTTTGCTAAATTATGCTGTTCTTACTGAGGTTAGATGATATCTCATAGTTGTTTTGATTTCCATCTCTCTTAGAGCTAGGGATTTTGAACATTTCTTCATGTGTTTGTTTGCCATCTGAATAATGTATTTGGTGAAGTGTCCATATCCTGTGCCCATTTTTAAATTGGGTTATTTACCTTTATCTTCTTGTGGTGCTCAAGTATTTTATAAATCCTAGATATAAGTCTGACATGTCATTACCAAATATTTTTTCCCCAGTCTGTGGCTTCCCTTTTTACCCTGTTGGAGAAGTGTTTGGGTGTGCATAGAGATTTGATTCTTAGAAGGTCCCATTCATATACTTTATCCTCTCCTGGTTGTAGACTGCCCCCTTTGTTTTAAATAATCACTCCGCCAAAATTCTTGGGCAGGAGGGGCTTGTATGTAGAATCTCACACCTGTGGGATTGTGGTTCATCTTTGAGCAATTTAATGTAACTTGGTTGATAATAGAGATCCTGGACACTATGCATCTCTCCTCCTAAGTCCTAGAGAGCTGCATAATGTTTTTATCTTGAAATAGCACTTTTCTCACAAGATTTTAAGAATTAAATGTTATAAAATATAAAGCACTCAGCACAATGCCTGGAATTAGAGGCAGATTACTCAATAAGCAAGGTAAACACTGGCTTCTTGTGGGGACTAATCTGTTGAGAACAGTTTCACAAATTAATAAACATGTTATTGTTGTTATGTGCCGTCCAATCGAGTATGCCCAATGACGAGCATGAGCTTACTTTGAATAAACAAACACAAATAAGTCTCTGCTTACGTGTGCTTACTGGGTCCTCAGTCCTTGTCAGATATTGTAAATTTTTTCCCCCTTAGTTTTTTTTTTTAATTAATTTTAAGAGACACTTACAGAGGTTTTGGATTTCCATTCATTCATTGCCGCATTTTCTCCCTGCCCAGCAGTTCTCTCCCCTCTCGGAAGGAAAAACAAAAAAATTCCTTCATTAGTACACAATTCCCCCATCCCTTCCCCCCCCACTCCCCACCCCGAGTACACTTCTCTATGCAACCTTAATTTTGGATTCCTGTGCTAACAATAATACTCAATCATATATCACCTCTAATGTGTTCTTTCCCTCATCTGTTTCAATACAATATACATAATTTATCCAGTTTTTTCTGTCATACCCCAACCCTGATGTCAGACCCATTCTACAACAGTGGCAGTATTTGTCCCTTTGTGACTGAGATATTTCACTCAGCATAATGTCCTCCAGGGTCACCCATTTTGAATAATATTGCATGAGTTCCTTGTCTTTCAATGCGGCGTAGTATTCCATTGTGTGAATATACCACAGCTTCTCTATCCATTCGTTTGTTGATGGGCACTTAGGTTGTTTCCAACTCCTTGCTT
>NW_006399881.1:8950483-9012374 GCF_000299155.1 Elephantulus edwardii | reverse complement strand
GAGAGAGAGAGAGAGTATGTGGTGATTCAGACTTATAGTGACCCTATATTCATAGTAGATGTTTTCCCCACAGGGTTTTCTAGGCTGCAATCTTTATAGAAGGGAGCTCTGATGGTGTAGTGCATTAAGTGCTGTAGTACTCAGTGAAATAGGCAGTCTCCTCCCATGACGTTTTTACAGAGTCAGAGTTGACTCAATGGCGGCGAGTTTTGTATTTTTAAAAAAACTTTATAGAAGCAAATTGTCAGATCTTTCTCCCGTGAGTTTAAACTGCCAGCCTTTTGGGTTAGCAGTCAAGTGCTTAATTGTTGTACCACTAGGGCTCCTTTAAATATATTCTGTTGTTGTTATGTGCTGTCATGTTGGAACTGACTCATAGCTGACTTTCTAATGGGTTTTCAGAGGCTGTAAATCACAAAGTAGGAAACTGCCCATCTCCCCACACCTCAGGAGCAGCCGGTAGATTTGAACATTTGGATTGGCATACATTTGAATTGGCAGAGCAACTCCTAACCACTAGGCCACCAGAGCTCCCTTTAAACATATGTAGGAAAGTGTATATGGAAGTAAGAGTAGTTCAATGGATGGACTGTGCCTATTAGTTCCAGATTTCACTCTGAAAATGAATCTCTTGTCAGTTACCATCCAGTGGATTCTGAATCACGGCAACCATAAGTGTGCAAAGCCAAAATGCCCTTTCTGAAGCTGCCTGCTAGGCTTGTCCTCCCCAGGGAACGCAGGGTGGCTTAGACCCCCCCCCCAGCCTTTTGGCTAGTTGTGGAGTACTTAACTGCTTACTCTACCTGAACGCTCTAAATATATTTTCCTTTTGCCAGTGGAATGACTTAAGTTTTGTCCATAGAAGATGGAAGAGCAACACTGTAAGATGAAAGGATTTTGCAGTGTGGTTCGTGTGTGATCCTTAAAGGGGCTGCAGCTTTCCCCAGCAACCACAAGGAAGATACTGAGTATACTCCAGAGGTTCCACCAATACAGCACCACAGTGGTTGTATGCCATTCTGTAAGGCATACTTGCCCTCTCTTGGGCTACTAATGGACTGCCAACATGAGTATAGAAGAAGAATCTGTTTCTAGAGTTTTAAGCTGCTGGCATTTAATTAGCTGCTGTGGGGTGGTTAATCAAAAGATCAGTTCAAATCCACCACCCACGACTCTGGGGTAGAAACATGAGGCAGTCTCCTTTACTCAAGACTTATGACCTCGGAAACCCGATGGAGGGCCTCTATTTGTTAAAGGCCACTCCCCAGCGGTGGGTTCAGTTCGGTTTGGGTGATGTGGGTCTTTGTATAAAGCAGTGGTGTGCCATCCTAACTACCACAGTGAGAACCAGAGGAGTCAGAAAGTGAGTGGTCTACCCCTCTTACCCCTGCAAGGGGTACTGGGTGCCCAGAGCATTGAGAAAGGAGTAGCATCACCCTTGATAGCTGGGGGTCCAGGTAGGTGTCTGTTGGCAGTGGCTGCAATGGTGTAAAGTCTGAACTCCATGCACAGTGTCTGGGCTTCTTGCATTTCCAGGCTCCAGGCTTCATCACCCAGCAGCACCTCCTCTCTTCCTTGAGGATCCTACAGGCAGCCTTTACCCATCCCTCCTTCCTTAACCACATAGGACCCCTCCCCTAATCTGGTCCCCTGTGGCTGCAGAGCTGTCTCACTGAAGTTCTTTTTTTTTAAAATTTATTATTAAATAATAATATTTTGGCCAGAGAGCATGATGCTGTGTACGTGGGAGTTGTGTTGTGGCGGTCTTTGGAGAAAGGCAACTCTGCCTCTAGGAGCCAGGGAAGCCACCTAGCTGGCCCAGTGAAGAGAAAACGATGTGACCAAGCCAAAGGTGGGTGACTTTTAGTTTGTGGCCCTCCGGCCAGTCTTTCATTGTTTTTGTTCAGACATTCCTCTAGGTTGTATAGCCCTGGTGTACAAGTTGCCGTCCTGCAGTCACTTGTGGTTGCTGTGAGGCTGAACACTGTGACACTGATGTGTCAAATGTGTTAATGGTTGGCTACCCAGTGTGGACTGAGAGTGGGGTGGAGCTCCTCGATTTAAACAAACTTGGAAGGAGGAGTGGCATCCACTTCCATAATACCTTGCCTCCGGAAACCCTATGAACCTGGAGAGAGGATGAAAGGCACCCAAGCGTCGAGGACTCTCCTTCATAGGGTCGCTATGAGTCACCTGAGACTCGACGGCACTTAACAACAACAACAACAAACAACAATTATTAATTTCCATGAAAATTTACAGAGACTTTGGATTTCCATTCATTCATTGTTGCACTTTTCTCCCCTCCCAACCCTCCCCCCTAGTACACTACCCTCTTGGAAAAGTAAAAGAAAAATTATTTCATTGTTTTACAATCCCTTCCCCCAGGTCCACTGTACTAAGCAGCCTTCGCTGTGGACTCCTGTCATGACAAAAATACCTAATCACATATCCCTTTTAAACAGTTGTCTCCCTCATCTGTTTCAATGCAGTATACATTATTGAACCCATCTTTCTCAGTCTCCCCCCAACCCCGATGTCAGTCCTTCTTTACAACAGTGGCACTATGCAGTATTTGCCCTTTTGTGACTGAGATACTTCACTCAGCATAATATCCTCCAGGGTCACCCATTTTGAATATTTTTGCATGAATTCCTTGTTTTTCAATGCAGCATAGTATTCCATTGTGTGAATATTCCACAGCTTCTCTAGCCATTCATTTGTTGATGGGCACTTAGGTTGTTTCCAACTCCTTGCTATTGTGAACAAAGTCGCAATAAACATGGGTGTGCATTTATCTGCTTGTATGTCAGTGCAGCTCTTTTTAAAAAATACATATATTTTTGTTGATAAGTGCTGTTGAGTCATAAACAACTCATAGTGAACCTGTGAATGGAAGACCTGAACACTAGTATAACTTTTGTCATTTCTCCACATTCATCGAGTTTACGGGGGCAAGCAATTTTGGAAGTGGATGTCACTCCTGCTTCCAAGCGTGTTTTAATCAGGAAGCTCCACCAAACACTGTCCACCATGGGTAACCATTATCGCATTTGACACATCAGTGTCACAGTGTTTAGCATCACAGCAACCACGAGTTACCTCTGTACAGCAAATGGACAGACCAGTGCTTTTGCTCTGATTTCTTTACAAAGTTTGAATGCATTGTTTTTCACAAAAGATCCCATTTCCTTCACCCCACCCACCCATCGAATTGTACAACCCTATGATTAACACCCTACCTCCCCATTCTCACCCCTCTATTTTCACCCCAGCTTTTGATCCTCATACTCATTGTACAATAATGGTTTTATACAGTATTTGTCCTTGTGGGACTGAGTGAGTTCACTCAGCATAATGCTCTCCAGTCCCTCCCAAGTTAGGTAATAATTTACAGTACCCTTGCTCCTGAGTGCTGCATAGTGAATGCACCACAACTTCTCAACCCATTCGTTTGTGGTTGGACATCTGGACTGTTCCCATGTTCTTGCAATGGTGAATAATGCTGCTATGATCATTGGTATGCAAGTTTCTGTTTGAGCCTCAGTTCTCATTTTCTTGGGGTTTATTCCAAGCAATGGAATAGCTGGGTCATATGGAATTGCTATGTTCAGCTTTTTGAGGAAATGCCAAACTGCCTTCCTGAGTGGTTGTAACACTGTACACTCCTACCAACAATGTAAAAGAGTTTCTATCTCACCACATCCTCTCTAACATTTACTACTTGCTGTCCTATTAAAATTTGCCACTGCTACAGGAGTGAAACGGTATCTCATTGTGGTTTTGATTTGCATCTCTCTTATTGCCAGTAATTTGGAGAACTGCAGTTCTTTTTCATTCCTCTTGATGAAGGCCTGTACTGATCTCCACCAATGCAAATTCTACTTCCTCCATGAAAAAAAAAAGAAGCCAACCCAGCCAACTCATATATTGTTGTTAGGTACCATCAAGTTGACTACAATTCAACACTATGAACAAACAGCTCTGAACCCTGCCCAACCTCATTTTCTCTGACACACGACACCATTACCACAATCACTGTCAGTTCATCTCATCCAGGATCTTCCTCTCCTACGCTGACCCTTCACCCTGCAAGCATGATGTCTTTCTCCAAGGACTGTCCTTGTGAGACTGGCCCAGGACAGGACAGGCTTAAGAGCTGCTGTACTTAAGAGTTGCTGTAAGTCACAGGCAAATTAACAGCACATAAAAACAACAACATATCCTTTCTGCCTCTGAATCCCACAACCTTTTTCTACAGAATTTCTAAGGGGCAGCATTTAAATATCTTAGCTTTTGTTAGCCCCCAGTTCAAAACCCCAAACGCACTGTCATCAAGTCCATTGATATCAGAGCTCCCGTTCAGGGCAAGGGCTCAACTGCCCCTTAGGGGATCTGAGGCTATAATCCCCGTGGAAGCAGAACACCACATCTTTCTCCCATATCCTTCTGCTTACCTTTCAGTAAGCCATAGAGTGGGGAAGCTCTGCTGGCATAGTCCCTGGCGATGCTGCACTGCTAACCCAAGGCCGAAGTCTAGGAGGTTTGAATCCACCAGCAGCTCTCCTAGGAAAATACCGGGAGTCTCTTCCTAGTACGATTTATAGTTAATGCAATCTGAGAGTCGCTGTGAGTTGGAATTGACTAGTGAGTATCACTAAGGCTCCTTAAGCCCTTAGCAGCTGTTCTTAAAAATTTGAACTTGTATCAGAATCACCTGGAGGACTTGTTAAGACTATCCAGTTCTAGTTAGGTGCGTGTGCAGTTGTGGCACAAGAATCAACATTTCTGACAAATTCCTGACTGATGCTGCTGGCCCCACACTGCATTTTTTCCAGTGTCTTTACCATTTTATTTTGATTATTAAGTAGGTTTTAACGTCCATGTGATTGTTTTTACCATTTTAAAATTTTATTTTCTTAATTTTATGTCTGACATAGAATCATTAATATTTTATTTTAGTAAAGTGGAAATCAGATGTCAAGGATCATTCCAACATTTTTATTTTGTGCTATTCATTTTTAAATTTTTAATTAATATTTTAACAGAGGTTTACAGAAAAGTTGATTTCCATTCATTCATTGTTGCATTTTCCTCCCTAGCCCCCAGTTCACTTTTCTCTTTAAAAAGATTCTTTCATTGTTGCAATTTCCTCCCTCCCCTCAACCCCTGTCCACTCTGCTATGTACCTCTTATTCTGGAATATTGTCATGCAGAGAATACCTAATGATATATTCCTTTATAGTTCTTTCCCTCATCTGTTTCAATGCAGTGTTCATTATTTACCCTTTCTTTACTTAGTTCCCCCCCACCCCCATGTCAGTCCTGTTTTAGAGTGGCATTATGCAATATTTGTTCTTTTGTGACTGAGATATTTCACTCAGCATAATGTCCTCTAGGGTCACCAATTTTGTATATTTTATTAATTCCTTATATTTCAGTGCTGTGTAGTATTCCATTGTGTGAATATACCACACATTCATTTGTTGTTCTCTTCCCATTCATCTGTTGATGGGTGCTTGGGTTGCTTCCATCTCTTTGCTATTGTAAACAACACAGCAGTAAACATGGATGTGCATATATCTGTTTGAGTGGCAGTTCTGGTTTCTTTAGGATATATTCCCTGTAGTGAAATTGCTGGGTTAAATGGTATTTCTAACATTTTGAGAAAGTGCCATACTGCCTTCCATAGTAGTTGCACCATTTTACACTCCCACCAACAGTGAATAGGGTTCAAATTTTCCCCCCAACCTCACCAGCATGTATTGTTTGTTACTCTGTTGAACTTTGTTTGCTATTGTTACTGGAGTCAGATGGTATCTCGTAGTTGTTTTGATTTGCATCTCTCTTAGAGGTAGGGATTTTGAACATTTCTTCATGTGTTTGTTCACTCCTTTGGTGAAGTGGCTGTTCATATCCTGTGTCCATTTTGTGATTGGGTTGTTTACATTTATCTTGTTGAGGTGCTAGAGTAGTATATAAATTCTAGATGTAAGTCCCTTATCAGACATGTCATTACCAAATATTTCTTCTCAGTCTGTAGCTTTCAATTTTACCCTGTTGGAGAAATTTTTTGATGTGCATAGGGATTTGACTGGAAAACTATCTGTAGAAAACTCAAGCAAGACTCACACCTTAGTGGATCAAGGGCCCACGAGTAAAACCAAGGACTATAACCTTCATCAGAGAAACCTTCATCAGAGAAAGGCTTAGTAGTACTCTAGAATCCCTTATCTACAACGTGAACAGTCTCACAGGCATCCTGAAAAACCTAAAACCAGGAGAGAATAAAATAGATGAATGGGACCTTCTACGAATTAATTTTTTTCCCCATTGTTGCACATTTTCTTCCCCCTATCACCCAGCCCACCCTGCAATGCACAATTTGTTCCAGATTGTTGTCATACACATCACACTACATTTTGGGAACTGTTAGAACTAAGTGTTCAATCGTGTAGTCACCAGCCACAGGTGGCTCTTGAGCACTTGAAATGGGCTAGGCCAAGTTGACATGGGTGTCCTGGAAGGAAAAAACAAGCACTAGACTTTAAAGATAGTAAAAAAAAATAATGTAAGACGTCTTCTTCTTAAGTTTTATATTAATCAGCAGAGGTCATCAAAAGACAGGAAGACCCTTAACGAGATGGACTGAAACAGTGACTGCACCGGTGGACTTAAACACAGTGGATATTGTGAGGATGGCATAGGATGAGACAAGGTTTTATGAGCTGGAGCCAACTTGATGGCACCCAACAAGAACTTGTTGAAATTTGAGTATAGAAATTAAAAGGTGCATTGCCATGGGAAAGTCTGCTGTTAGGGACCTCTCCAAAGTACTGAAGAGCAATGGTGTCTCTCTGGAGACTAAGGTGCGTCTGATACAGGCCATGGTCTTTGCAATCACTTATTATGCATCAGAGAGTTAGACAATGACCAAGGAGGAGAGAAGGAGAATTGATGCCTTTGAGCTGTGGTGCTGGAGAAGAGTATTGAGAATACCATGGACTGCTAGGAAAACAAACAGATTTGTCCTGGAGAGGGTTAAACCGGGTGGCTCCTTGGAGGCAAGGATTCTGAGGCTCCGTCTAACATACTTTGGACATGTTGTGAGGAGAGACTGGTCCTTGGAGAGGGACATCATGCTTGGGAGGGTGGAGGGACAGCGCAGGAGAGGAAGGCCATCTATGAGGTGGATTGATACAGTGACTGGGATAATTGGGATGGGAGTGTCAGAGACGGTGCGATTGGCACAGGACAGAGCGGAGTTTAGGGCTGTTGTACGTAGGGTCGCTATGAGTCACAAGCAACTCAACGGCACATAACAACAACAACAAAGCTAAATGATGCATCTTATTGAAATTGGACTTCCAGATAAGATGGTGGACAAAACAAACAGCAGTCTATCTTTCAAGAAGATACTAGAAAGCTATATACATACATACATATATATATGCAAAATATGTAAACGCCAAATAATATAAACTCATATAGGACAATGTATCTGGTGTGGGGGGGGGGCATTGACATTTTCAAAGAAGCCAGTATCTTGGAGATAACCCTTTGGTGTTTAAGGTTTATCATTCAAATGTCTTTCCTACCCAATCATTAACTGTTTATTTTGTGCTGAAATAATTATTGTATTGAAGAGAGGAATAGGATGGGATACAAGCCCCATCCTATTAGAGGCATATATAGTAGGCTCATGGGACCTCAGCACTAGGCTCTTTTTCTTGTAGAACACTTGTTTACCTGTGACATAGCATGCAGCTGCGCCACAACTGACAGTTTACAGGATCTTGGCCCACTGCTCACCAGTGTCCACACTATCAGCCTGTATCACCCACAGTCACCATTCAGCTGAGTTACAACTGACAGTCTACAGGATCCTTGCTTATTGCTAACCAGTTTCTGCAAAACCAGCTTGCATACCTATGGTCACATGAGTCATCCCCCTGATGGGTCTGAGTCTCTGGGAGGCCTTCTAGCTTACCACCAAACCTAAGAGATATAGAGGAGCTAGGGAAATGGACAAAGGAGTAGCCATTGATCCTGAAAATCATGGCAGGTCAAGCATTTGTGACAATATTGACTTGATACGTCTTATAACTGGTCTGCTACTAATCTTAGCAGAAAAAATTATAAAACCACTGGTATTTTTCTAAAATGGCACTTTGGTTAAGTGCTTGCTTGCTAATAAAAAAAGTTGGTGGTTCAAACCCAACTATGGGTTCTATGTGAAAGATCTGGGGACCTGCTTCTATAAAAACTAAAACCTAGAAAACCCTATGAGAGAGTTTTTTGTTGTCACATGGCATCACTATAAGTTGAAATCCACTCTATGGCACACAACAATTAGCATTTTCTAGTATGCTCATAAAGCTGGTAACACTGTAAAGAATGAGTTTTAAGGATAAATAAAGCTCATGCAGAGAATACCTAATAATACTTGTTCCCTGTTCTCTTATTTATGTTCTCTGCAAGAAATCAGTTCTTTGCTCCTAGGTACCTATTTACTAGTAGAATAAGGTAAAATGTAAAAATTTAATTATTAAAACCACATATAAACAAATTCATTAGAATTATTCTTTGTCAACTGTAACAGCTTCATACATTAATTCAATAAAATCAAGTGAAATAAAGCCTGAGGCTATGACACTGTTATGGTTATTTAACTTTATTGTACTTTAAAATCTCCAAACTCCAGAACATATTCTTTATAGAAACACCTGAGGAATGCTTAACTGGGTATAAAATCATCACCCGAAAAATTTAGAAAAAAGACCAAGTTAGAATCTTGCCCTACAGAATATAATGAATAGCACAGATGAAGCTACCCTTTAAATCACATATACCTAGTAAATAGTTGTGTTTATATATAAAGTACATTTGGTTTTCTAAAAACATGTACATTATGAATTCTGGTATATATTTTGTTGGCATTTACAGCAAATGGCTAATATTATTAGCACTGATTCTCATAGCTTATGAATATTACACTGAAGGTTATACAAACTAATAACAAACATATAGCACCATCTCCCCTTGAAAGTTTTAAGTTTTAAAAGAAAGCCCAAAATGAGAAGTCAGAATTAATACATCTTCCAAAATTTAGCATAATATGTGGCTCAGAACTAAACACTAAACATATTAACTAGAAACATTGCATAGGACAGAGAACTTCTCTGTATGGAAACCAATCTACTGATTGTTTCTTATGCCCTGAAGAGTAATAAGCTGAGAGGTCCTAGTGATAGCAAATGATGCATATATTTTTTACAGAATAAAAACATCTAATTATATACAAAGTTCATCATTACATCTGTGGCAGTGCAAAGTGCCATTTTAGATTCAAAAAGAAAAGATTTACCTGTATATATACCTACAGGTATAGAATAAAATATAAATATGATACAGTTAATATGAAGAATAAACACATACATTAAAATATATATCTTTTAAAAAATCAAACACAGGTATTTTGTTATAGAGATGTGCGTAATGAATGCCTAGTTAAATGTTCAAGCTTAGCCAAAATACGGAGTTTTAAAACAATATACATTAAAAAAATTAAATCAGATGCCATCCAAATTTGTAGTATAAATATTTCCGGCATAAAATGACCGTTCTATCTATTCTATAGTTCATACAAAAAAGTTGATAAGAACACTTCATGAAAGCTTATAAGCTTGTTCTCTTCTTTTCTTTAAATATGAACAAATATAACACAGAGAAATAACAGAAAAGGAAATAATTTATATGGCTATTCCCTTTCTGAAAACTGATAGAACATGAATAGAATATTGCATCACCAGATAGAAAAAATACTTGAGAAAGAGATGATATCTATAGTTGTACCTTTTCATTCTTCTAAGGAAAAATTTTCATGGATTTAATCATAGAACTTCTCAGTCCCTGATATCTTCCCGTTTGGAATTTAGCTGTTTTGGTTCTATATATAAACATTAACCAAAATCAAAGGTTTTCCTGCTTCCTAAATTAAGCATATTTGTAAACTTTACAATTACAAAAATAGATACACAGAATGAACTGCTAACTTGAATATGTTAATATAAACACATTAAATAGATTTTAACAAAGAACAATGGACTATAATGTACTTCTGCAGTTCTGAATATGACATCTTTTTAGAGGAACGTTCCAATAAAACAAAAACTGCAAAGCATAGAGAAATGGTTTTAAATTCATAGTTATCACTACACCTGAGAAATATGTCTAATCTAAACATGCACTAGCATATTTTTCCATGGTATTTTCCTTCTTTAAGTTTTTCAATGTAGTAGCATAGTTTTAATGCTGGTCCCAGTTTCAGCCCCATATATTTCATTATCACATCACTTTTCAGTAGCAGCAGAGCCTTTCCATCAATTTCCTATAGAGATAAAAAAATTATTATTACTTTGTGAGAAGTTATATTTTATAAGTAAAAATATATAAACAACAGTGCAGCCGTATAGTCCAAATGCATATTCTTTTCATATGCATCTAGTTAATAACAATTCCTAAAAATATTGCTTATACAAAAACCAGCATTTCATAATTTATAAATTAAATAAAGGAAATTTAATCTAGTCACTATGAGTCATAAAGGTTGGTATCTAACAACAATTTTTAAAAAGCATCCTATGTGTCAAAATATTTGATGTTAAATACCATGTCTTAAACAAAATACTAAGTTGTTGTTGCTGTTATGTGCCATTGAGTCACTTGCGACTCATAGCGACCCTATGTACAGCAGCCCTAAACTCTGCTCTGTCCTGTGCCAGTCGCACTGTCTCCGATATGCCCATCCCAATTACCCCAGTCACTGAATCAATCCACCTCATAGAGGGCCTTCCCCTCCTGTGCTGTCCCTCCACCCTCCCAAGCATGATGTCCCTCTCCAAGAACCGGTCCCTTCTTACAACGTGTCCAAAGTATGTTAGACGAAGCCTCAGAATCCTTGCCTCCAAGGAGCTGCCCAGTTTAAGTCTTTCCATGATAAATCTGTTTGTTTTCCTAGCAGTCCATGATATCCTCAATACTCTTCTCCAGCACCACAGCTCAAAGGCATCAATTCTCCTTCTATCCTCCTTAGTCACTGTCCAACTCTCTAATGCATAACAAGTGATAGCAAAGACCATGGTGTGTATCAGATGCATCTTAGTCTCCAGAGAGACACATATCTATGAGAAAAAAGTCAGCAACTATGAATGGTAGAAATAAATTTCTGATGTTCCTTAACATTCTTAGAAAGGACCACAAAGTTTGCCCATATCGGCACTGTCAACATTCCATAGTGTCGTCTTTATGTTGAAACTCACTACTTAGTTGCATAAAAGTAATGCGATGCTAAAACTAGTTATTGATTTTTAAATTATTGAGAAAGGTTTATCAGATATTTGGCCACTAATTAGTTAGAAAATACTATGAAAGCATTACTTGTTAGAAAGTATCTTGTAACAAAAATTCATCACTATCTTAATCTAACAACTTATGCTAAAGCATTTGATTTTCCAAGTTTTAGGTTAAAATTAAAATTTTACTAATTCATAGATCACTGTCTAAAAAAAAATTCTTGAAATATCTCACATTACTGCTTTCATCAGGCACCTTATACTTTCACACCAAGTAAAACTAAGAAATTTGAACTTATAAAATCTTAGTTCATGGAGTTACTTGAAAAAGTAATCCAGTAACAAGAGGGCATCTGCATGACAAATCACCAACAGCCAAAGATTAACAGAACTGAACTAAATGGAATCAGGCTGGGCTCACTGAGTATTATAATAAGGAAATCAATTCCAGTTTGTGGCCATTCTCTCCTGCTCCTAGCAGTGGGGCTGGCTGGGGAGATAGGGGCAGGATACTTGGAGCTGCCATTACAAAGTGGTTGACGACAAGTCTGAGAAGGGTGATGATGAAATCATCTGGGTGGACTAACCCTTTACAGATATGAGAAAGCAGTTGAGAAGGCTCTCCTATCATCCACATTAATCAGTACCAACTGAAGGGCCTATACAAAGGTTATCCAAAGGGATTACAGCACATAAAAACCATACAAGATACATTACATGCTGCCTGAAGAGATCCGCGAGGGGGGCTGATGTCTGAGGATCTATTTGTCTCATAAACTCAATCACTTCTTCTACAGTCCAGTGTGTAGGGTCCTTAAAGTAGTTTGTTTTCAGAGTACTGGGGTCAGGTCCAACTGAATAACTTACAGCTTAATAAGGAGAAAAAAAAGAAAAATAATACTTGATTTGATCATTTATCCTGAAAGAAGAGAAGTTATGTAAAGAGGAACAGTTTTATCCCAAGAACCCAGCGAGGATCCAAAACTCCATGTGCGAATCTGTGAAAGCCTAGTTAAAGGTGGTCTGAAGATAGTTATCCAGAAAAGCAGCTTCAGAAGTTATCTTAAAGCTTCCATGATCATAAAACACACTGAGCAGTCCAAGGTCTTTTTAGCCATAGGCAATTGCAGCCAAAGGTTCACTGCTTGGGTTCATTTAGGTTAATTTAATCAAATCAATTACTCTCCCAGTATTTCAATGAATTTCTCTCAATGAAAATCTGTCTTCCTGGGCCATCCATTTAATAGGACGAGGACTTTAAACAAGTGAGTTTTCAGATTTTTTTCAGTGAAATATTTACCAGCACCTACGTCTAAAGGGACTACTGTAAAGAATATATACCTTATATTATGTATCTGGAAGATACTGTAAAATTATGATGGTGGTGGTGCTGATGAAGTAACATCACTATTAGCCTTTCAGCTCCTAGGAGGACAAGAAGCTAATTTTTTCAAAGCTATCTGACTTTTTTACAGTCTACTCTGGATGGTAATGTTAGGCAGAGATCTGGAATGGTAATCTTCATTGTCACCTTTTATTGAGAAGGCTTGCCTGCAACAGCTGATATTTTGGGAAGACATTGAAAATTCAAGGCACATTACCCTTTTATGGAATAAACATCTATTTCCCAATTTTCTGCAAATGCTATTACTTTAAGGGCAGAGACAACCTCCATGGTGAGCAGAGGATGGAGGGTTACAACAGTAAATGTATAATAGTGTGTGTAAGGGTGACTGCTCAGAGATATTATCCATGAAGAAGGAGAAAGAAATTACTTGGTTCCTACCTCCTATTTCACTCTTTAACTTTGCCTAGCTTTCTATGTATCTGAAAATAAAGGACAAAAACATTTATTCCTACAGCCATCACCCTGCACTCAAATTCCTAAAAGGCATGTATGCATGTGGAAGATTATTCTGGGACGACAAATGACAACGGAATGCTTCCCTGTCTATACAGATGACATCCTCCTGGTGAATCGGAGGAAATAACTGAGGATGGGGAGAATGGGAAAGTGATGGCTGTAGTGAAAGGACTCCAGTGCTGGGACCCAGGAGGTAAACACAGACTGGAGTCAGGAAAAGTTTCAAGAGAACAAAACAGAGTAAATGAGAAAGGAAAGTAATGTGTTTTTCCAGACCTCAGAATCATGGGAGATCTGTGGAGTCCAGACAGCACTCAAGTAAATGGCAAGTTACAAATGATCAAAGACTACTGATATGAGAAGCTCTATAGAGATTTGATTGGTGATCTAGATACCCACAAAATGTTTTGAGGCTATTATGAGGACTGGATTATCTAGATACCATGTCTGTTTGGCCTTGATAGAGTTGAATGGGAACACTCTGGCTCCCCAATTGGCACTTTCTCTAGTATCTCAAGAGAGATGCTGCTGGGCATGGAAACCTCAAGCAGAAGGACAACAATGGCTGACAATCACTATTTTTTTTAATATACCATCATTTTTCCACTGTATCTGCATCCTGTTTACTTCATGGTGACGGCTCTTGGCAAAAAATTTGTTCCCAACTAGTACTGAACTTGAGGCACCTGGCAGACGTTGAACAAAATTCCGAGACTTTGAGGTCTGAATAGTTACAAGACTTCTACAGAAAGAATTCAGAGAATGTGCCGAGTGTATTGAAGGGCTATTGGATTCTTCAGGAAGATTTTCTTCTCTGGTGTTACCATTTTCCTCTGGAGCTAACAACTCTGCTATAAGGAAAAAGACAGTTATGATTATTTTCAATATACTTACAGCTCTAAAAGGAATAAAAGGTAAAAAATGTCTTCATTCCCTACAATGGTTCATTCAACTTACCTAATATTGAATCACAAACCCTTAAAGTACACTGCCATCCCTTCCTTGGCATTTACAGTAATGGACTCTGTCCTCAAGTCCAAAACAATTCTGTGACATCATCTGTATTTCAAAGTAACAATCTCCTTCTAATCTTGCCACCAAGGCTGTGAACACTTGACTAAAGCATTAATTTTTAGGAATCAAGTCCCTTACAACTATTCATTATAATATATTCATACAGTTGATTTCTAACTTCTGCTTACTATTTCCAACTGTCATGAGCTGTGGAGGTTCTAGGGTGTTTTCCCTATTCTTTATAAAAGCTTTTAGCATTGCAAAGCTGAATTGGAAATGTTATCATAACTATGTTTCTGCCAAAAGAAAAGATAGGTGGACACTTGTGAAGGGAATAAAATACTCACCAAAGCTGCTGAAGTGGCTGAACTGCCACAGTGATTTAGGGAAATATAGTCTCCTACCCTCCACCACCACCACCAGCAGCACCAGAGCCCAGGACAGTGGTGGAAGAAGGACTTTTCTTCCCAATCACTGAGATATATAATACTAATTACCTTTAGAGGCAAGCACCTTGGTTTTGGGAAACTTAGGAGAGAGAGAAGCAGTATAAGGTAGATGTTGCTGAGAAGATCGTTTGGTGCTTTTCTTTCCTGATAAGTCATCTTTTTCTGTTTTCAAAAAACAAAGATGTCTGTTATAATTAATTAATATATGTGAGCACATTCTTATCATCATCAGAAAACATTCTGTCCCTAAACCATTTACCTACTATAAATTCATCAACAAATTATCAATTATTTGATTAATAACATATTTTTAAAGCTTTCAAAACATTTTTATTATTGTGAAAGTATGTACATGTCATCTCAACAATTTCTATATGTACAATAAAGTTGTTATTGTTTTGTTAGATGCTGTTGAGTACGACCCATAGTGACCCTATGAACAGCAGATCTGAACCCTTTCTTATCCTGCCATCCTCACACTTTCTGACATACTATAGTCTGTTGCAGCAGTCACTGTGTTAGAGTGTTTGGTTCAGGGTTTTCCTTTCCTTTGTCAACCCTGTGCCTTTCCAAACATGATGTCCCTCTCCAAGAAATAGCAATATGCCCAAAGTATGTGAGGTGAAGCTTCAGCATCTTTGCCTCCAAAGAGCACTCTGGTTGCACTTTCTCCAAGATATATTTGTTTGTTTTGGCAGTTCATGGATGTTCAGTGCTCTTCTCTGACACCACAGCTCAAAGGCATCAATTCTTCTGCTGTCATGCTTATTCACTGTCCAACTCTCAGATGCACAGCAAGTGATCAGATCAACCATAGAATCAGGTGCACCTTAGTCCTCAAAGTGACATCATTATTACTCCTCAATAATTTAGAGGTCCCTAACTCCAGACTTTCCTACTGCAATACATCTCCTAATTTCTAGTGAGTGGCACTTTGTCATTAAAAGTTGGTTGGTGCGAAGACTAATTTGCTATTAGAGTTACAAACTGTCAGTTTGTTGTGCTTGAGGAGGATATTGTTCTAACTGGTACAGCAGTCAGTTTGCTATAGAGATAACTTGTGGGTTGCTGCAATATTGAAAGCTATGCCACTGGTGTGTCAAATGCCATAAGGGTTGCCCATGGTGGACAGATTTTAATAGAGCTCCCAGATTAAGAAAAACTAGAAAGGAGGATTAGCCATTCATTCCTTAAGTAACAGGCTTCTGAAAAAGTCTATGAATACTAGAGGAATACAGATAGTTATAGTAGTGTAGTGGTAAAGCCCAGATTAAAAGTCAGTCGAAATGAGGAAAAATATTGACATAAATATGTTAATAACTGGGACATGGAATGAACATAGCTTGAATGTTGAAAAACTAGAAATTATGGAAAATGAAATGGAATATATGACATACTAGGCATTACAGACATGAGATAGACCAGCTTTGGCCACTTTGAATCAGATAATCATATGGTATGCTATAATGGGAATGAAAAACAGAAGAATGGTGGTGTATTCATAGTCAGAGCTCTCTGAAAGGATATCTTTAAGTCATTCTATTAAATATTTCAATATTATCAAAATTCATGATTTAGAAGCATTTCTAGAAGGAGTATGCCTAGGTTCATTATTCTTGGGCCATCAAATTTCTTAACATACATTAGGAAGCAATGAGATAACTCGTTAATAATATGTCTAAAACGGTATGGGCAAAATGTTCCATGAACAAGAGAAGAATTATAACAGGATATAGTGCAATGAACACCTCATTCTGTATGTAACAATTCTGCCTTAAGGCTACCCTTTAAACAACTCTATTATGAACTTTGAGAAACGACAGTTGACAGCAATCAACAACACTGCTTAGTTATCATTCTCAACCCGAAGTATTTCTGCTCAGAGAACCATTTTTAAAAATATTATCATAAAAAAATTTTAAAAAAAGTATTATCATAAATAGATACTTCAAGTTATCAACTACACCTGAAATACCAACCAGTTTCTTGAGTTTAAGGTTCAGCTAAAAGGACAAATAAGGTAAAACAGAAATCAAAACAAAATGTTCAATAAGCCCCAAGAGGGGGAAAAACATAGCAATGAAAAAGCACCGAAGTAAAATATTATCCTGTTCAAAAGTCTGGCTAGGGCCAAGTAAAACCCAAACCAGTGTCAGAATAAATTCTGATTCAAGGTGATGCTTCAGGACAGAGTAGAACTGACCTCAAAATCATCTGATAAGCAAACTTTAGCAATCAAGTTACTAATACTGTTCCACTGAATCCTGAAGAACTCTATCCACAACAGATAGAATATTTGTATAAGGCAGACTTGTTTAAGTTCTGAAGAAAGCTCATTCCAGCAATAGTAACAAAATTCAATAAAACATAATCTGGAGGACAGTATGCTGAGTGAAGTCAGTCAGTCACAAAAGGATCATTACTGTATGAGTCTACTTTTAGAAAGGGTGCTCTGCTGGCCTTCTGGTAAAAGCTATGCTACAATCCCAAAGGCACATAGGTTGAATCTACCAGCTGCTCCATGAGAGAAGGATGGGCATCTCATCCCGTGTGATTTACTGCCTCTGAAAACTCACTTGCTGTTGCTAAGTGCTGTCGAGGTGAGCATGACTCATAGTGATCTATGAACAAAAGACCTGAACCCTGTTCTATAACTATCATCGTTTCTCTAAGTTCATAGAGTTTCCAGAGGCATGCTGTTTAGGAAGTGGATGGCACTCCTGCTTCCAAGCCTGTCTTAATCTGTGAGCTCCACAAAACACTGTCAATCATAGATAACAATTATGGCATTTTATACACCATAGCACAGTGTGCAGCATCACAGCAACTCCAAGTTACCTCAGTAAAGCAAACTGATAGACCAGTGCTGTACTACTTAGAAGGATGTTCATCCCAAACACAATTAACATCAGGCCAGACGGCACCAAAACCCACAAGAGGGTCAGTTATGAGTCCGTTCTGACTCCATGGCGAACAATATTTATTACAAAAAGATAAGGAAAGGCACACATGAACAAGTCTAAGGGAAAGAGATAATGGATTTTTTTTCCTTAGTCTTCTTAATGATACAGGTAATTCTAGCATTATAGTTTTCTCCAGATGTTTATCTCAGAATCTTAGCAAGATCATAAAGTCTTATCCTTTATTTGAAACATATTACTATTTTATTTCAAGGGAGATAGATGGACAATCTTCTATGTGATTTACTGTCTCTGAAAATATGCTGGAGGGTCAGCTATGAGTTGGTTCCTACCTGACAGTACATAATAACAGTGTTTTATGAAAAGCTTACAAATAATCTACCATCTGTAGTTGATGTAAACATAAAATAGACAACTAAAGTATTATGCTAAGGCCAGGAAAAGCTCCTACAGTAGTAACTTGAAAAAGCTAGACTTTAAAAATATTTAAAAAGGCATCAGAGAGGATCACTTCTAGAATGGCATATTAAGAACCTCCAAAAGTTCATTCCTCCATGGAAGAAATGAAAATATTAGCAAAAATTGTCAAAATAAACTTTTTCTAAATGTTGAAAAATAAAGGTCAGTAACAACCCAAGGACTGTTTATTCACGAAAAAAGTCCAAATCTGAGTAAGAACAGAGAGCTTTGTGACATTTTAATTTACTCTAATATCTTCTCCCTAGTTTCACAGTAGCCTTGCTCTAAGTCTTCATGGAAGCAGACTGCTTCCTCTTGCTCATAGCTGATGGATTTGAACTGCCAACATTTTGGTTAGCATATGAATGGTGAAACCATCGTATTACCAGGGTTCCAACTATAGTAGCTATGAAAATCAGCAGTTGAGCAGTCACTGGAGAGTGAACAAAAGATTTGAGCCTCCTCAAAAGCCTTATTCCCAGTAAATTGTCACTACCTAATCTTTCTTACAACAAATTAAAATAGCTCCATTCTTGGGGCTTTTAAAAAATCTGAATCAGAGCTTAGCATATATGAACAGTACTCTTTAGGCATCTATTAAAACCAATCAGCAATTGGTTCACTGTTGGGTACTGTTGAGTCCACTCCAACTCATTCTTTAGTTGCATGGTATTCCATAGTACCAGTTCATTGACCCATTTAACCAGGTGATGGGCATTTGAGTTGTTTCCATTTCTTTACTATTGTAAACAAGTGTGTTTATCTGTTTTTTTCACAGGTCTTATTTCTTCAGGCTATATATCTAGTAGAAGGACTGCTGTATCAAATGGTATTTCTATTGCCAACTCTCTAAGAAAATTCCAAACTGTTTTCATAGTGGTTTCCAGATTAGCAGCTAAGAAAAGGTCAGTGTTATGAATCTACTAGCTGCTTCATGGAAGACGTGGAATCTGCGTCTCTAAATTACAGCCTGGGAAACCCAAGGAGGCAGTCCTATGCTGTCGGGCAGGGTTACATATGAGGTTAGCCTCTTCATGTATGTGCACTTTAGCTAGCAAGGAACGTCAAGGCATCACACCTTTCTTTTCAAAGGGATTCACTGGGTAGCTATACTACAAGGGCAAAAGTGGAAAGTGGGTTCCAGGTAAAAAAATGTTTATTAAACCAGAGAGGGGACTAATAAGGTTCTGATGCTGTGTAGTATCATAGGAATAGAGATGAAGGAATAGATAAGAGACATCAGTGAAGTAAAGGAGACAAGGTAGGTCAAGAGAAAAGGATTAACTTAAAGAGACGCTAAAGCTTCACATTTGAGTGGAATGCGACAACCTCTGGTCTTAAATAGATAGCACCTACACACAATCCCTGTCATGGTCAGCAGACCATGGTTAATCTTCATGAATCAGATAGAACTGAGATAACTCTCTCTCAACACTTTCAAAAGCTTTTTTAATTCAAAGACGAACAGAAAGCAAGCACTCTTTGGTTCTGTAGGACTACACTACACTCACCCTCTTATTTAGACATCAGTTTGAGGTTCTTGTGGAAGAGGTGCAATCACCGCTCAAATGTTAAATACCAACAGATCATTCACTGTCTTCTCTCTCAATGACAGCAACAAAAATCTTTGTAACTTTAAAATATATAACTGTGTGATTTAATCATCAAGAAATTATTCTTTTACTTTTCAAAGAGAAGAATGAACTGGAGGGGAGGGGTGGGCAGGGAGAAAAGTGCAACAATGAATGAATGGAAATCCAAAGTCTCTGTGAGTTCTCATTAAAATTAATAATAAAAGCATAAAAAATTTAAAAAAGAAATTATACATAACCTATTGGTTTTGATTCTCAATTTCATTATGAACACAAGCAATTATTCTTCCATTCTACATAAAGTATTTATATATTATAAATTCCTGTTGTTTATAGGGTCACTATGAGTTATACTTGATGAGATGTGACCTAACAAAAGTACATTGTGACTAAAATGTTTACTGTTAAGAGGACACAACAATTCTGAATTAAAGATCTTCATATTAATTACAAAATGTAAGATACAATGGAAGCACAGTATGAAAATTTTCATTTCCTCTCACCTGGTTTATCATTTTCATTCTTCACAGGGCTATGAATATTATTCCTGTAAGAGCTAAAAGGCTGGCTACTCAAAAGATTATCACATTGCAAGCTCTGACAGAAGGTCTCTAGAAAGCGAAGAGCAAATGATGCGCTGTTCACTGGAGGAAGCTGGACAGAATGATTTTCCCCATCAAAGGAAGCTAGGAAGGGGGGAAAGGTGATGGTCAAACTCAACTCAGAAAGATGAGAAAGCAACAAACACTAATAATAAACACATCAAGTTTAAAAATTTATTAAAAGTCTAATTTGTAGGTTTTTGACTTGTAAAGGAAATAATTTTTTTTTTCTTCTGGTGATTTTACAATCATTCATATACACCATTTTTCATGGAGTGGCATCCACTTCCTAAACAACATGCCTCCAGAAACTCTATGAACTTTGATAAATGTTGATAGCTGGAGAGGAGCTTCATAGGGTCACTATGAGTCATGCTCAACTCAAAGGCAATCAAGAACAACCTTGTATTTTATATAAGGGAATAATCCTAAATTACACAAATTGCTTTCATCAAAACACAATAGCCTGTGTTGGTAAATGCATTCCCATTTAAAAAGAAAGCGAATGACATTAGAAACCCATTGGTCTATAATAATAGTCCTTTCAAGTCCAAACATTCCATGGGTACAAATATGTTATCTAACTATAGAATCATGGAAGCCTACTGTTGAATGACTCAAGTCACAATTTTAAAGCTTCTTCTAGATCAGTTTTGTTCTACAAAAATAAAAATTTATTATCAGCCAAGATATACTCTGTATAATGAACTTACTATGGCCTATAAAAGAGATAGTTTCATTAATTTACTTACAAAGTAAAATGAAACTTTACAAATCAGAGTTAAAAGTCCATGTATTCAGAAATGCTGAAATTGTAAATATAAACGTTTATATCAATATAATAAACATATTGTATTACAGTTATTATAATAGAAAGATTATAAAATAGATAAGCAAAAAAAAAAAATAGAACCTATTGCCATCGAGTCCAACTGTAACATCTAGTAACTTTACTGTAGTTGCTGTGTGCGGTGGAGTTGGAACCAACCCATAGCTGACCCTTTAGTGGGTTTTCAGAGGCAGTTAATTGCATGGGAGATTGCTCATTTTTCTCCCTTGGAGCAGCTGGTGGATTTGAACTGTGTGCCTTTGGGATTACAGAACTTTCTTACCACTAGGCCACCAGAGCTCCCTAGATTGCTCCATAGGACTATTAATTTGTGATAGGAATAGATTGTCCCATTTTTTCTCTCACAGAGCTGCTCCTAGATTTGAACTGCTACTTGCCCCTCCCTCTTAAATTTATTTGTATTTAAGTTAAAGTTTACAAATCATGCTTGTTTTTCATTCAATCATTCATGCACAGTTACCTGATCGATTGAATGGAAGAGATCCATATTTATTCCCATTCCCGAGAAACTACAATTTCATTTGATTATTCATTTATTATTATCATTTGTGTGTGTGTGTGTGTGTGTGTGTGTGTGTGTGTGTGTGTGTTCCGTCAAATTGGATCTAACTAGTACAAGAGATTGCCTTGCCCCTCCTTCTCCAGCAGAGCATCAGGTGAATTTGAACTGCATACCTCTGGGATTGCCGTGCAGCTTCTTGCCACTAGGCCACCAGTCATATACCTATTTTACCATTAGTTATAAAAGATGCCTATAACTGAGGATGTTCTGGTGGTCTAGTGGTAAGCAGATGCATTGGCATCCCAAAAGTATATGATTTGAATCCACCAACCGCTCTGTGGAGAAAGATTAGCAATCTTCTCCAGTTGCCTCTCCTAGCAATGTGGCCAAAGTATGTGAGGTGAAGCTTTATCAACTGTGCTTCCAAGGATAACTCTGGCTGTACCTCTTCCAAGACATATCTGTTTGCTGTTTTGGCAGTCCATGGGATATCCAGCACTCCAACAGCACAACTCAAAGACATCAATTATTCTTTTGTCATCCTTATTCATTGTACTGCTCGCAGATGTATAACAGGTGACAAAAGACTATGGCCTGAATCAGGTGCACCTTAGTCTTCAAAGTGACATCATTGTTTATCAATAATTTAAAGAGGTCCTTGACTACAGACTTTCCCAGTGCAATACATCTCCTGATTTTCTGACTGCTGAAACCAAAGGTGTTGATTGTGGATCCAAGATGAAATCATGGACAGTTTCAATTTTTTTCTCCATCTATCAATCATGATGTCGCCTATCTGTCCAGTGGTAGAATGTTTGTTTTCTTGATGTTCAGATGCAATCCATATTGATGGCTGTATTTTTTCTTTTTAAACTTTCATTTCATTCTGGTTTACTTATAAATTCCGTATACAATATTTTTCAAACCGGATCTTTCACATTTCCTTAACTCACCCCTCCCTCCACTCATCAAATTGTGCGACCCTATGATTATGCCCTCCACCCATCCTCACCCCTCTACTCTCACCCTCCCTTCCCTTTGGATCCTCATACACTTTTCTATAATAATGGTCTTATACAATATTAGTCCTTATGGAACTGAGTTAGTTCGCTCAGCATAATGTTCTCTAGTTCCTCCCAAGTTAGGAAGTAATTTACAAACTGATTACTCCTGCGTGCTGCATAGTATTCCATTGTATTGAATGTACCACAACTCCTCAATCCATTCATTTGTGTTGGACATCTGGGTTGTTTTTATGTTCTTACGATGGTGCTATGACCACTGGTATAAAAGTCTCCATTTGTGCTTCAGTTCTCACTTTCTCGGGATATATTCCAAGCAGCTGGTTCATATGGAATTTCTATGTTCAGCTTTTTGAGGAAACGCCAAATGGCCTTCCAGAGTCATTATATCATTTTACAATCCCCCCAACAGTGTATAAGAGTTCCTATCTCTCCACATCCTCTCTAACATTTATTACTTGCTGTCCAGTTAAACTTTGTCACTGCTACTGGAATGAAATGGTATTTCATTGTGGTTTTGATTTGCATCTCTCTTATTGCCAGTAATTTTGAGCATTTCTTCATGTGTATGTTGGCCATCTGAATCTCTTCTTCTATGAAAATTCTTTCCATGTCTTTTGTCCATTTTGTAATTGTGTGATCAGTCTTTTTCTTGTGGAAGCCCTGTAGGACTCTGTAGACTTTTGATAGGAGACCCTTGTCTGAAATGGTATAGCCAAATGTTTTTTTTCTCAGTTAGTAGGTTTTCTTTTCACTCTGTTGGAAAAAGTTTTTGATACGCACAGAAATTTAATTTTTAGAAGGTCCCATTCATCAACTGTATCCTCTCCAGATTGTGCATTTTTGGCTGTATTTGGCAGTCTCTTTATACCATACCCCAGGCCAACTAAGTTTGATACCAGTTTATCTCTGATTAACTTTATGGTTTTGTACTTTACTTCCAAAGTCTGTATTCTTTGATCTTCTGCCCGTTCATTCCCCTAATTGTCTAAGACATTTTTATACTGAGTAAATTGCATCAGACTCATTGCAAAATGAATCAGTTTGGGAGGATGATGAGCTGCACTTTCAGCAAACAAGATTGTGTGATCTGCATAAGTTACTGATGAGTCTTCCTGGGATCCTGATGCTACACTCTATTCTTTATAGAGTTCAGCTTCTCTAATTATTTGCTCAGCATATATCCTGAATAGGTATGGAGGGCACCCTTCTTCATTTTAAACCATGCAGTGTTCCCTTGCTCTATCTGTACAACAGCCTCTAGTCTAAGCATAGTTTTCATGTGAATAAAATTAAGTGTTGAGATTCCCATTCTTCTCAATGTTAGCCATAAATTGTTATCTTTTGCATAGTCAATGAAGGAAAATAACATGTTTCTGCATGGTCAATAAAGCATAAATAGACATTCTTCTGTTATTCTTTGCTTTCAGTCAGGATCCATCAGCAATGATATTCCTGGCGTTATGGCCTCTTCTAAATCTAGCTTTAACGTTTGGTGTTCTCTATGTTCTGTTCTAGCTGTGTTTCTTTTTTTTTTAATGATCTTCAGCAATATTTTGCTTGCATATGAAATTAATGATACTGTTTGATAGTTTCCACATTCTGTTGGATCACCTTTCTTGAGAACAAGAACAAATATGGATCTCTTCCAGTGAATCAGGTAACTATAATCCAAATTTCCTGCCACAGATTGTTGAGTGCATACAGGGCTACATCTGTTAACCGAAACAAGTCAGCTGGTATCCCATCCATTCCTGGGGCCTTATTTTTTGCCAATGCCTTCAGTGCTGCTTGAACTTCTTCATTACCATTGGTTTTTCGTCATATGGTACTTCCTGAAATATTTCACTGTCAGCCACTTCTTTTGAATACAAGGATTGTGTATATTCCCTCCATCTTCTTTTGATGCGTCCTGGGTCATTCAAGATTTTGCTCATAGCATTTCGAAGTACTGCAACTTGAGCCTTGGATTTGTTTTCCAGTTATTTCAGCTTGAGAAATTCTGAGCAAGTTATTCTCTAATTCCACTTCTCTGCATATTTTTATAATATTTTGCTTACAGGAAGCAATGGAAGCAGCATTTTTTTATCTCTTCTACTCTCTGACATCAGCCAGGCCTTGAGCATGGCTTGTGGTAGTATTGCGTAGTACTCTACTATAGCTTCTTTATCTGTTAGTCCACTGTTGGACACCTGGGTTGTTTCTCTTTACTACTGTAAATAATGCTGCAATGAACAAGGGTTTGCATATATTTGTCAAACCACCAATATTAGCAAGAGTGCTTGCCTTCTTCACACCTAAAATCAAATATGGAGAACTTTCAGAAAGAATTATATGCACCTACCAGTTATCACTTCTCCTCCACGATGGTCTGGCTTAAGGAATCCAAAAACGGTTTTAGTTTGAAGGGCACAGTCCACACAGGCCTGCACAGTCCGTCGGAGCACAACATTCACGGGGCCAGGGCCGAAGTGGTCAGGCAGTTGTTGGATTCTCTTCTGATCCAGGTGAGGACCAGAGTTTCCATGTTTATTTACATAGACACAGACTTGGGGAAAATGAGTAAAAAGATGTAATAAACCGAAATTTGTTAAAAAAAAAACTGTGAAAACAATAGTTACTATTTCCAATTCGCTATTTTCTTCAAAAAGAACTGAAATCATAATTACTATCAATGATCATTTCTGCTTCCTAAAATATGTATGTAAAAAGTTTTCACATTTGAGTAAATATATTAAATATACAAAGAGAAAATTGAAATGCTTATTCAATTTCCTCCAAGTAAAAATTACACATTTTAGTAATATAAGAATGTAATTTTTCACATATTCTCACATTATATAAAATGGCATAAAGATAAGGCCATGCCTCCCTAACAGTTAGAATCCACCAGGGGTTCCATAGGAAAAAGATGGGCAATCTCATGTGCGATTTACAGCCTCAGAAGCCCAATGGGGGAGATACATGTTTGATATAGAAACCCAACTCAGCTCTGAGTTGGCTCTAACACAATGGCAATGGAGTAAGTAAATTATGCCCACAGTATAAGAATTTTCTTTCAAAATCAATCATGCTTGTACATTACAGTTTAGAGTGGATTTACTGTAAATCACCAATATTGTACTTTCTAAAGTAACCAAATAATTTAAGGAATATGTCACAATAAGTTAATAACATAAAGAATTTTAACTAATTTTAAGGGGGGGGGGAAATGTTCTTTCTAGATATAATGAAAGGGAGCTCTGGTGGCCTAGTTGCAAGAAGGCATGCTGATTCAAAACCACCAGCTGTTCCATAGGAGAAGGATGGGCAATCTCTTCCCATGTGATGAAGTGCTTTTGAAAACCTGCTGTGTACTTGATGGTACACAACAACAGCATATATGCTGAGGCTCACAGAAGTAATTAAAAAGAAAAAAGCTCTTTCCTAGCTCTGGCCGCCTAGTGGATAGGGAGTTGCAATGCCAATGCAAAGGTAAGTAGTTCAAATCCACCAGCTGCTCCACAAGATAAAGATGGGTAATCTCCTTCTATATGATTTGCAGTCTTTGAAAACCTTCTAGAAGGTCAGCTATGAGTTGGTACTAACTAAACAGCAATGAGAAAATAAGCAGTATAATAAAAGCATATGATATAGAAGCAATTAATCTATATTCACACAAATACCAAGATTCAATAATTTTTCCTCACTGAGAAAAGCAAATCAGCACGCAACACAACATGAAGGCACTGTAGTCATTCAAAACTCAGCCAGCTGTGCTGACAGCATGGGCAAAGTTCTACTGAATACAAGTGATGCTAAGCCAGGATTTCAGTATTTTATTGTCCTTGCATTATACTTAGTTTCCGACAAAAAATAAAAAAATATTTGTTTTCAGTCTTTTTTAAAAAGTAATTTTTATTTTTTAAAAAATATAAATTCTAAGTTCTTTTTAGTCAGGGAAGAAAAATTTGGGGGAAATGTCCAGGAACTAGAAGCGCATAAGGGAAGTAAGGATATAGGAGAAGCAGAAATAAAACATGCTTTAAAACAAAGGAAGATATGTACAGAGAATTAAAAAAAAAAAAAGAGAAAGGTTTATTTCACTGAGTCTGTGTTGCTTCAAATTCTTCACAAAGAGGTAATTTAAAGTCACCATGCCCCTTGACAGGCAAGGACCTGTTAAAAAGAATATTCTAGTAAACCATTTATAAAAAAAGTTTAAGGTAGCTTTAAAAACTCAGGGAATACAAAGACAATATAAATGCAAAAAGAGATAAATGGGAAACAAGTACAGATGTGGTAAATATGTAAAATTTTCTAAATCTTACTGACAAAGATAAAATACTCTTAGGGTACTGACTTTTCAAGTGACTTGTCTATTTAAAGAGACTGCTATTCGTGAAATATAATTTGAACACTCCTAACTTCAAAATAATATAAACACTGACACTAAAAATGTTTATTCTTATCTCCCTCCCCTTCATTTCCATGACCTCAAAGACACTGAAAAGAACACAGGGTAAAAATTATTTAACAATCTTTTAAAATATTGGTTTACCTGTAGACATCACTATTTTAGATGTCCCAGGAATGGCATCCTTATCATATTGAGGATTGCTATGGTTACTGGTCACCAAATTTACACAAGTTGCAGATGTAGAACACAAAGCAGGAAGACTTTTTTCCTATTTAAAAAGAAAAAAACCCCACAAATATATATTAGCTTTAGAAAAATTCCTAGGTAAGGAGGTCTGAGAAAGAAAACAAACAGATTCATCCTGGAGAGGGTTAAACCAGCCTGCTCCTTGGAGGCAAGGATTCTGGGGCTTCGTCTAACATACTTTGGACATGTAAGGAGGGAGAGGTCCTTGGAGAGGGACATCATGCTTGGGAGGGTGGAGGGACGGCGCAGGAGGGGAAGACCCTCTATGAGATGGATTGATTCGGTGACTGGGGTAATCGGGATGGGTGTGTCAGACGCAGTGCGACTGGCACAGGATAGAGCAAGGTTTACGGCTGTTGTACTTAGGTTCCCTATGAGTCGCAAGCGACTCGATGGCACACAACAACAACAACAACAACAACAAGGTCTGGAAATCAGTTGCATCATTGGTCCATAAAATTACTATTTATCAGGAATCCTCAGGGTTGAAAAAGCATGTGTCTCACACACTATAGTCCTTCCTTTCAAGAGGCTTAAGGGCTGTCCAGGTGAGTAGGGAACAAGCTGGAGGATGAAATTTCCATCCCTACCCTATATGCTAAATTATCACACTTTAAGTAAAATAGCTAATTCTGTAAAACCTGCTTTCTATTTTGAGTTTCTGGGTAAGACAAGTTTGTGGGGGTTTTAGGCACTGCTAAAGAAAATTTGTAAATTTCTAATGTAAAACAAACAATGACAGAACACAACAAATCAATAAGGATAGAACTTGACTTTATAAAGTTTTCTTCACTGTATGCCTGCATTTCTCCATATTATATCAAGAACTCTGGGAAAATTACAAGTGGTTTGCTTAAGTCTATATAATAACTATGGAACCAAATGTCTCTGGGCACTGGTGAGTTCTGCTTATTTTATACCAGCTTTAGGGGTTTTCTGGTAGCTCTACTTTCAAATACTGTCCAATATAACAGAAGGGTCTTTTGCCCCAAGAAAAAGTACTAACAGTGAACATTTAAAAGGCACGACAGAGAAAACAGCAGGATAACATCCAATGTTGTTTGATGCTTCTTTGTTTAAACAAATGAATGTTATTCACAGTATTCCAGTAAATCCTGTTATTTTCAAGTACTGAATTACAGTTATTGTGGTGATAAAATTTTTTTCTTTCAGCATTTTAAGCCTAAAATTCTTTGATACATATAAGATGTCTACATTATCATGGAAAACTGAACAAAGGTAAATTTACTTAGAAAATATGCTTCTATACATCTCTGATTAGGAGAAGACCATGATGACAATGGCAGTCTTTGGCAAGTATAATTCTTCTAGTTCAAAGACTTTCTGAATAGCTAAACTATGAATGCAGTAGTATTGAAACAAGGATGCAGGAAACTCGATGAGAATGTTCACAAGGATAAAATAATAAAGTCAAAGAGAAAAGTGAACTGAAATATTTTTTAAAACAAAACCACTTTGCTATTTATACATATACACATTGTAACAGTCTCTGCCTACTCCCTCAAAAAAGCTGTCCTCAAAATGAAAAAAAAAAAAAAAGGTTGTGGTAAAGAGTAAAAAGAAACAATTTGGAGTTATTTACTCATCATTATACCAATTTATCAAAAAATCTTTTCTAGCAGTTAGAAAATCTGCATTAAACACATGTATCAATCAATAAAAAAACAATAATTCATTTAAAATCCTCATCAAGAGCTTTTATTACTTTTAAGTAGCTTATTTTTAATTTTTAAAGAATACCTATTAATTTACATTGTTGATGTTATGTGCTGATTGAGTCAGAATTGACTCATAGCTGACCCTCCAGTGGGTTTTCTGAGTCAGTAAATTCCAAAGGGAGTTACTGAACTGCCCATCTGGAGCAGCAGCTGGTGGAATAGAGCCATGTGCCTTTGGGTTGGCACTGCAGCTCTCCTTACCACTGAGTCATCAGAGCTCTCTATTAATTTAATTTACATTAAAATACACTTTAAAAATGCTTCTGACTTTATACTTGGAGTATATTAATTTTTACTTTTGAATTTTATTTTTGAAATTTTCAATGTTTTAAAAAATATCAGTATTTTTAAAAAGGGCTTTTAAAAAAAATTTTTTTAAGGGTGCTGTCCTTCTAGGCCTGAGTTAGTTCACTTAGCATAATACTCTCCAGTCCCTCCCAAGTTAAGTAGTAATTTACAAAATCATTGCTGTATGCTGGATGAGTGAATGTACCATGATTTCTCAATCAACTCCATTGTGGTTGGACATATGAGCTGTTTCCATGTTCTTGCTGTGGTGAATAACACTTGTAGAATGTGTATAAGGAACCATGGGGGGTAAGAAGGAGCAAAGGGGGGATGGGCAGGGGGCATCATCACATGATTACACAATTTGATGGCTGGAAGGAGGGGTGAGTAAAGGAAAGGGGAAAGATGCTGTGTGAAAAACAACGTATACAAACTTTCTAAGTAAAACAGTATAAGATAAAAATTTTATTTAAGCAAAAAAGGGCACTTGTACTGTTGTTTTGTTCTGTGTTAGTTAAAACAAAACAGATATTTGTTTAACCATATATACTGAGTCACTGTATCGGAAAGAATTGGCAGACATAGAAGAATGTCATGAAACAACATATGAGCAAGAGTTTACGGTGATGAAGGAAGAAGTTCAAGCTGCTTTGAAGCAAACAGCAAAAAATAAGTCCACAGGAATATACCAATTGACATATTTCAGCTAACAGATGTTGCCCTGGACGTGCTCATCAAGTTGTGCCAAGAAATCTGGAGAACAACCACTTGGCCAACTGACTGGAAGAGATCTATATCTGTTCCCATCCCAAAGAAAGGTGACCCAACTGAGTGTGGAAACTCTAGAACAATATCATTGATTTCACATGCAAGCAAGAGTCTCCTGAAGATTATCCAAAAACAACTGGAACAGCACATCAGCAAAGAACTGCCAGAAGTCCAGGCTGGGTTTAGAAGGGGTCGTGGTACTAGGGATATTGTAGGTGATGTTAGATGGATCTTAGCTGAAAGCAGAGAATACCAGAGGAATGTCTATCTGTGTTTCATTGATTATGCAAAGGCATTTGACTGTGTGGATCACAACAAGCTGTGGCTGACTCTGAGAAGAATGGGAATCCCAGAACACTTGATCATGCTAATGTGAAACCTATACTTGGACCAGGAGGCAGTCGTCAGAACAGAGCAAGGGAACACTGCATGGTTCAAAATTGGTAAGGACGTACGCCAAAGATGCATCCTATCTCCATACCTTTTCAACCTGTATGCAGAACAGATTATCCGGGAGGCTGGGATCTATGACGAGAAATGTGGGGTCTAGATTGGTGGAAGATCTATCAACAATCTGCGTTATGCAGATGACACAACCCTGCTTGCTGAAACTGAGGAGGACCTGAAGCACTTGCTGCAGAGGGTCAAGGACTGCAGCCTCCAATACGGATTGAGGCTCAATGTCAAGAAGACAAAGATTCTCACCACTGGGCCAACTGGCAGCATTAGGATGGATGGTAAAGAGACTGAGATTGTTCACAGCTTCAGTTTGCTTGGCTCCACAGTCAACACTCTCAGCACCAGCAGCCAGGAAATTAGAAGATGTATTGCCATGGGAAAGTCTGCTATTAGGGACCGCTCCAAAGTACTGAAGAGCAATGGTGTCTCTTTGGAGACTAAGGTGCGTCTGATACAGGCCATGGTCTTTGTAATCACTTGTTATGCATCAGAGAGTTGGACAATGACTAAGGAGGATAGATGGAGAATTGATGCCTTTGAGCTGTGGTGCTGGAGAACAGTATTGAGAGTACCATAGACTCCTAGGAAAACAAACAGATTCATCCTAGAAAGGGTCAAACCGGGCTGCTCCTTGGAGGCAAGGATTCTAAGGCTCTGACTAACATACTTTCAACATGTTGCAAGGAGGGACAGGTCCTTGGAGAAGGACATCATGCTTGGTAGGGAGGAGGGACAGCGCAGAAGGGGAAGGCCCACTATGAGGTGGATTGCTTCAGTGATTGGGGTAATTGAGATGGGTGTGTCAGAGACGGTGCGATTGGCACAGGACAGAGCGGAGTTTAGGGCTGTTGAACATAGGGTCACTATGAATCACAAGCAACTCGACGGCACATAACAACAACAATTAGCTAAAAAAAACAGAAATTTGCTCCATATTAGCTAAAACAAAACAAATATTACCCTCATTTATATCAACTTGCCAAGCTCAGAAGTGTTTAAAATAATATTGCTGAAATTTAATGCAGCCTCAACAGATCTGGGAAAGGATGCCTGGTGGCAAAATGGTTAAGCACTCGGCTTCTAATCAAAAGGTCAGCAGTTCAAACTCACCAGCTGCTCCAAGGAAGAAAGATATGGTAGTTGGCTTCAATAAAAATTACAGTCTAGGAAACCCTAGGGGGCAGTTTTAACTTGTACTAGTAGTTAAACTTAACTTCGTGGCACAAACAACAACAGATCTGGGAAGGTTCAGATTCATATACTTTCAATCTCTCTATGCTTTTATTATTTATAATGCATTTCTGTGAAGTCAATAGGTACTAAAGTTTTTAAGTTTACAAGCACCACCCCGCAATCAAAACAACTAATAAAAACCCAACTCAATGGCTATGCAAAGAAATAAATAACTTATATATCTTTGCATATTCCTAAAGGTTCTCACTATAAACTTTACAAAATTCTCAAACTATTTTACAAATAAAACACGACACAGACTTAACATACAAATCAGAGAGCAGGAAACAGCACTAACCTTTTGTCCTTTTTTCTTTGATGTGTTATTTTTAAGAAAACTGCCCTTTTTGGAGATTGAAGTCTGTCCAGGTGGTTTAGTCCGACCCAATTTCTTGACCTGCTGTGTTGGTGATGTTGATTCAGTTTTCTGTGGAGACTGCATTGAACGTCGGGTCACTTTGGAAGGGGAAGATTGTGTTTTTGCTATATTTTTTGTAATAAAAACTGAGGCAAAAGAAACACACACAATATCAATGTGAATTCTATACTGAAGTCATTATCTTTTTATGAGTCAAAAGAAATGTAACTCAATCTTTAAAAGCATCCCCAAAGGTTATTCACTGAATGCCATTTAAAATAAAAGTATCATTTAAGATAGGGTTTTCCGCCCCTTATTGCACATTTCCCCCCTCCCCCACCTCAGCTTCCCTGCAATGCACCCCTTGTTCCATATTGTCATACATATAATGCTAAAAGTTGTTGTTGTTGTTGTTAAGTGCCGTCAAGTCGTAGACAACTCTTAGAGACTCTATGAACGAAAGACCTGAATACTTGTATCACTTCCATCATTTTTCCACGTTCATAGAGTTTCTGGAAGCAAGCTATTTCAGAAGTGGATGCTACTCCTGCTTCCAAGCTTGTTTGAATTGGGAAGCTCCACCAAACACTGTCCACCATGGGTA
Source organism: Elephantulus edwardii (assembly GCF_000299155.1). NCBI lineage: Eukaryota > Metazoa > Chordata > Mammalia > Macroscelidea > Macroscelididae > Elephantulus > Elephantulus edwardii. The sequence continues at coordinate 8,979,651 of NW_006399881.1, read as the reverse complement.
ACCATTATCACAGTTGACACACCAGTGTCACAGTGTTTAGCATCACAACAACCACGAGTTACCTCAGCACAGCAAATGGACAGGCCAGTACTATACCACTTAGAAGAATGTTTGACCAAAAACAATAGAACCAGCAAACAAACCTCTGTAGAATCCGGCTGCTGCAGATGACTTCCAAACTGGAAAAGTACCATTTAAAGTTAAGTTTTAAATATCTTAAGATTTCATATTGTCAGAAAAAAGTCCAATTCTATGGAGTACTATGCAACAGTAAAAAACAATAATTTGTGAAACATTATACAACATGGACAAATCTAGAAGACACTATGCTGAAGAGAAATAAGTCTTTTACAAAAGAACAAATACTGTATAAGATCACTGTTATAAAAAGTTAAAGAAAGGTTTACATACAGAACAATCAATCTAGTATAGTTACAGGAAGATGACTGAGGGGGAATAGGGGAAGTAGAAAACTGGTAAGACAATGATTATTTATTATTATGGGTGATGTATTGAACAATGTGGAATGAATGGATGATCAGAAATTGTGTATTGTAATTAATGTTGTGGGACAAAATTTTTTGGTGGCTTACAAGGGAGCTCTGGTGGCCTAGTGGCAAGATGCTGTGCTGCAACCTCAAAGACGTGCAGTTCAGGTCCACCAGCTACTCCATGGGAGAAGGATGGGCATTCTCTTCCTGTGAGATTAACTGCCTCTGAACACCTGTCAGAGGGTCAACTATGGGCCAATTCCTACTCAGTGGTACACAACAACAACTCTATGTACTCTTCAGTACAGTTAAGAGTCTCTTCTGAAACTGTTTACCCATCAACATAGAAAAAAACAGTGAAGTAGTTACCCTGTAAGCCTCTTGGTTCCATCTTTTCAAAGGCTAAAGAAATTCTCTACTCTTGATCCTGAATGGCTAATATACTAGTTTCTGTTAAAAAAAAAACACACCCAAACAACCCCAAGCCTAAGCCCAAACCCACTGACATAACTTCAGTCTCAACTCATAACAAATGTCTTTCAAAACTCATAACAAATGTCTTCAAGTTTCTGAAGCTATAAATCTTTCTGAGAGAAGACTATCTTTCTCCTGCAGTGTGCCTGGTGGATCTGTACTTTGACCTTATACTAGCAGTTTGATATGTTACATCATTATGCCACCACTAACTCATTGCTACTGTGCTGGAATCGACTCACAGCTGGCCCTCTAATGGGTTTTCAGAAGGCAACTAACTACAGAGAAGGAGACTATCCATTTTCTCCCCATGGAGCAGTTGGTAGATGTGAATTATGCCACTAGGGGTCCTTAAATTCCTATAAGTACAACTAATAATAAAGATGTATATACAATATGCTATTGTTGTGTTCTGTTGAGTCAGAATTTACTCACAGCTGACCCTTCAGCTGGTTTTCAGAGGCAGTAAATCGTATGGGAGGAGACGGGCCATCCTTCTCCTGTGGACTAGCTGGTAGATTCAAGCTGCATGCCTTTGGAATTGCAGCAGAGCATCTTACCATTAGGACACTGAGCTCCCTTTATATAATATTGTTGTTGTTATGTGCCGTCGAGTCGTTTTCAACTCATAGCGACCCTATGCACAACAGCCCTAAACCCTGCTCTATCCTGCGCCAACCGCACTGCCTCTGACACACCCATCCCAATTACCCCAGTCACCGAATCAATCCATCTCATAGAGGGTCTTCCCCTCCTGCGCTGTCCCTCCACCCTCCCAAGCATGATGTCCCTTGCCAAGGACCCATCCCTCCTGGCAACATGTCCAAAGTATGTCAGACGAAGCCCCAGAATCCTTGCCTCCAAGGAGTAGCTTGGTTTAATCCTCTCCAAGTTGAATCTGTTTGTTTTCCTGGCAGTCCATGGTACATTCAGTACTCTTCTCCAGCACCACAGCTCAAAAGCATCCACTCTCCTTCTGTCCTCCCTAGTCATTGTCCAACTCTCTGATGCATAACAAGCGATTGCAAATACCATGGCCTGTATCAGGCGCACCTTAGTCTCCAGAGAGACATTGTTGCTCCTGAGTACCTTAGAGAGGTACCTAACAGCAGACTTTCCCATCGCGATACGCTTTTTGATTTCCTGACTGCTGGTGCCAAGAGTGTTGACTGTGGAGCCGAGCAAACTGAAGCTGTGAACAATCTCAATCTCTTCGCCATCCATCCTGACGCTGCCAATTGGTCCAGTGGTGAGAATCTTTGTCTTCTTGACATTTGAGCCTCAGTTCATACTGAAGGCTGCAGTCCTCGACCCTTGGCAGCAAGTGCATGAGGTCCTCCTCAGTTTCAGCAAGCAGGGTTGTGTCATCTGCATAACGCAGATTGTTAATAGATCTTCCACCAATCCTGATGCCACAATTCTCCTCATAGAGCCCAGCCTCTCGGATAATCTGCTCTGCACACATGTTGAAAAGGTATGGAGACAGGATGCATCCCTGGCGTACACCCTTCCCAATTTTGAACCATGCAGTGTTACCCTGCTCTGTTCTGACTACTGCCTCTTGATCCAAGTACAGGTTTCGCATTAGCACAATTAAATGTTCTGGGATTCCCATTCTTCCCAGAGTCAGCCACAGTTTGTTATGATCCACACAGTCAAATGCCTTTGCATAATCAATGAAACACAGACATTCTTCTGGTATTCTCTGCCAGATCTGTTTATACTAATTACTTAATAGCCCAATCAATTCAAACCAGATAGTTTCAACAACTGGCCAGGTTACATTTATGTTCTAAATAAAGTAAAATAAAATAATTTTATTATTAATCTGTTAATTTCATTACTGTTGTGTACTGTCAAGTTGGAACCGACCATAGCTGACCCTATGGTGGGTTTTCAGAGACAGTTAATCGCAATGGACGAGACTACCCATTCTCCCACGGAGCAGCTGGTGGCCTCAAGCCATGTGCCTTTGGGATTGCAGCACAGCTTTCTGCCACTAGGCTACCAAATAAATTTTATATAGTCAAAACTGCTAGTGCTAAGTAAGAAAAAAATTATAGGGCAAATTTTATGAATGCAACATTTACACACTTATGTAAAAACCAGTGCTCTCTGTGAAAATCAAATAATTTTATTTTGAAGGCTTCATTTTATAACGTCAAACCAAACTACTTCTTTGCTCTCCCTACACTCAGAGGCTGTACAGCTGATTTGCTACTTATTAATTCTTTGTGCAGCCTTCTAAAGTTTAACTTTCTATAGAAAACTTTTTTATGCTTTCTATAGTTTAACAACTCAAGAGAAGGGACAGCCTAACCTCAGCTGCCAGGCCAAACCGAGGATCACTTAACTGGCACCATCATTTTGCCCTTCATTACAATATTCTAACTACTTAGAACAGTCTTCTTACTTCATTACCATCATCTACTCCACATTCCAAGTTCATTTCTACTTTCTTAAATAACTTAGGTAATCTAATTCACTCTATTCTTACAGTTTTCTTGTCATTCTCCCCAAAATGGAATTATCTATAACTACAGAAGCTTCAATCAATATCCTGACTTCATTAACAGAGATTTCAGTTACTCGCTGAAAAGTTTTACGCAACAATTTCCAAGATTCAATCAACTCTGTCCACTTTCTTTTTATTTTTTTTGTCCACTTTCTATACCTCTAACTTTTTATCTCCTGATATTGATATTTATTCTCATTATGCCATCTAGCCACAAACTGCCTCTATTTTCATCCAATCCATTAGCTTTCTTCTGGATTTACTTATTCCTCTGCTAAAGAGATATCTAACTGCCCACTTTCACCAACACCCCTCTAACAAGTAACCCTCCCTTTACCATTCTGTGATCTTTGATCATATCCAGCATGTCAGTTCCCACCAATTTGGTCCTGAGTTATAGGATAAAAGTTAACAAGAATTTTTTTCTGTAATAAGCCAGATAATAAATATGTCAGGCTTTGCAGTACACAAACAGTCTCTGTCTCGTATTAATTTATTTTCTTTATAGCTCTAAGAAAATATAAAACTATTCTTAGCTCAAGAGTTATGGGGACAGCAAAAAAGTCCATAAGCCATCAAAACTTGCAATTTGCCAACTCCTGCTACAAAACACTAGGATGCTCTGTTGTTATAATTTCTGATTCATAATGACCCCATGAGGGAGCACAGGTGGGTACTAGAGTTGTGCTGCCAACCTAAAGGTGGCACCTCTCTGGTGGTTCAACTCTACCAGAACTCTGTAGGAGAAAGACCGGCAGCCTCCTCCCATGTGATTAAAGCTTTCAAGAAACCCAGTGGAGGGTCTGCTATGAGTTGGTTCCGACTCGACAGCAATGAGTTTCCCTGCCCCTCCATTAGGCCACCTCTTTTTCTGTCCTTTAACAGTAACACAAACACAAACTATTAAATTCACTCTTCTGAGTCAAGGAGTACACGCTGGGTTTTGTTGTGTTGTATTGTTTTTTTTAAGTAAAGGCCAACAACATTATGAAATTTATGTGATACTACACCAGACACTCAGTCAATGGGGTATCTCTGATGACAGAGGAAGTCTTGGAATTTTAAAAAATCTGATGGGAAGTCATGCTTTTAAGGAGAAAACCTTAACAAGTACAAATAAATATATGTTGCTAAAATTTTTCAGGCTTGAAAATGAAACCTTATTGAATATTTATTTCTAAATTTTAGTTTAACAAATATATATTTCTAGAAAAATGGCTATTGCCAAAAAAACCCAAAAAAATATATATTTCTGCTGATTCAAGCAGGCATGTTATCGTTAGAAGAAAGCGTTTGCCTTCTCTAGACTGTGAATGACACTGTTATGTGCCATTGAGTCGCCAGCACACACAATTACTACAGAAAAGGAAACAGAATTAAGAGAAATAACTGTTTCTAGTTACTGTTATATATTTGCTTGCTTGGTTTATGCATGGTTGATTTCAAGAAGAGCTGAAATAGTTAAGAGATACAGGATCTCTGGTTTCAAGAAGAGCTGAAATAGTTAAGAGAAAAGGGATCTCTGGTGACCTAGCAGCAAGATGCTGCACTGCAATCCCAAAGACATGCAGTTCAAATCTGCCAACTACTCTGCAGGAAATAGATGGTCAGTCTCCTCCCATGTGATTAACTACCTCTGAAAACCCACCAGAAGGTCAGCTAGGGGTCAGTTCCGACTTGATGATATACAACAACAACAAATTTATAGCTCGCTTTGAGCCAAAAAGACTTAATAAAGATATGATTGGTTGCTTACTGTTCTCCAGATTTTTCCACTCACCATCTAGTAGATTAAGCATATAATCAAGAACCAATGGTGATGAAGTAAGAAGTTGAAGCTGCACAGAAGGCATGAGCAAAAAGGCCACAGGAAGCAACAGAATACCAATTAACATGTTTCAACAAACAGATGCATTCCTAGCTGTACTCACCAAACTATGCCAGGAAATCTGGGAACAACTTTCTGGCTGATCGATTAGAAGAGATCCGTATTTGTTCCCATTCTCAAAAAAGGTGACCCAATAGAATGTGGGAATTACAGACTGATATCATTAATATCACACACAAGTAAAATCTAGCTGCTGTTGTTATGTACCATTGAGTCGCTTGCGACTCATAGTGACCCTATGTACAACAGCCCTAAACCCTGCTCTGTCCTGTGCCAATTGTAGTCTCCGACACACTAACCCCGATTACCCCAATCACTGAATCAATCCCCCTCATAGAAGGTCTTCCCCTCTTGTGCTGTCCTGCCATCCTCCCAAGCATGATGTCCCTCTCCAAGGACCTGTCCCTCCTTACATGTCCAAAGTATGTCAGACAAAGCTTCAGAATCCTTGCCTCCAAGGAACAGCCCAGTTTCACCCTCTCCAGGATGAATCTGTTTCTTTTCTTAGCAGTCCCTGGTACACTCAATACTCTTCTCCAGCACAACAGCTCAAAGAAATCAATTCTCCTTCTATCCTCCCTTGTCATTGTCCAACTCTCTGACACATAACAAACAAGTGACTGCAAAGACCTTGTCCTGTATCAGATGCACCTTAGTCTCTAGAGTGACACCACTGCTCTTCAGTACTTTCAAGAGGTCCCTAACAGCAGACTTTCCCATTTCAATACATCTTTTAATTTCCTGGCTGCTGGTGCCAAGAGTGTTGACTATGGAACCAAGCAAACTGAAGCTGTCAACAATCTCAATCTCTTCACCATCCATCCTGGTGCTTCCAATTGGTCCAGTGGTGATAATCTTTGTCTTCTTGATACTGAACCTCAATCCCATATTAAAGGCTGCAGTCCTTCAGGTCCTCCTCAGTTTCAGCAAGCAGGGTTGTGTCAGATCATCCAAAATGAGTGGAACAGCACATTAGCAGAGAAATGCCAGAAGTCCAGGATGGGTTTAGAAGGGATTGTGGTACTAGGGCTATCGTAGCTAATGTTAGATGGATCTTGGCTGAAAGCAGGGAATACCAGAAGAATGTCTATCTGTGTTTCATTGATTATACAACCCTGAAGAAATCTTGCTGAAGATTATTAAAAAATAGCAAGAACAGCACATCAGCATAACTGCCAAAAATTCAGGCTAGATTTAGAAATTACAGCATGAGGGATATCACTGTTGATGTCAAATGGATCTTGGCTGAAGCTGAGAGTATCATAGTGATGTTTATTTGTGTTTTATAGACTAGATTAAGTCTTTTGACTGTGTGGATCATAATAAATTATGGCTGACCATTTTTCCCATTGAGAAGAATGGAAATCCCAGAACACTCAATTGTGCTAATACAAAATCTTTACCTAGACAACAAGCTGAAAAACAACTATATGAAGAAAAATGAGGCATCAGGATTGGAATAAGATTCATTAACAACCTGTGATATGCAGATGACATAACCTAGTTTGCTGAATTTGAAAAGGACTTGATGACTTATGGGTGATTATACTCCACATGATAGGTCATGCTTGAACATAAAGAGGGAGCTCTGGTAGTCTGCAGAGCTGCACAGCCAAACCAAATGTATCGCCTCTGGCAGTTCTAATCTACCAGCAGTTCCCAGAGAAAGAAGAGCAATCTCTTCCCTATAATTTACAGTCTCTGAAAACTGGCTGGAGGGTCAGCTGTAAGTCAATTCCAACTGGATGGCAATAAGTTTGAGATTTTCTGAGCTGAACAGAAATTAAAAGTCCACACAACTGAGCCAATACACACCATGATAAATGGTGAAGACCATGAACTCATTAAGGGTTTTATTCTACTCAGATGAAATCTATGTTCAGGAAATCAAATAGCATTTTATTAGAAAAATCAGCAGCAAAAGATCACATTATAGTGTTAAAAAAGTCATAAAGATGACCAAGGTGAGCTTGAACTTAGTAATGCTAGTCTCTTTTTTTATTGAGATTTTAATCAAAGTTTATGAAGAACGTGGATTTCCATTTATTCATTGTTACACATTTTCATCCCTCTCCCCCAGTTCGTTTTTTTTTCCTTTGGGGAAAAAAAAATAAGTTCTTTCATTGTCTCCCCCTGCTAGTCTCATTTTAATTACCTTAAATCCATGTGAAAGACCACAAACTTCAATGTAGATTATACCTCAATATCCAGAAGACAAAAGTCCTCATCAAGAGGACATCATGATAGATAGAGAAAAGAATGAAGTTGTCAATGATTTCCTTTGGTAAGACTGACAACACCCTTGGCACCAGCAGTCAAGGACCTCTTTTGCAGTTAAGGAGCAATGATATTTGTTTAAAGACCAAGGTGCGCCTGATTCAAGTCACTGTCTTTTGGATAATGATTGAAGATGACAGAAGCAGCAGTGATACCTTTGAGTTGAGGTGCTGGAGAAGAGTACTGAATATCCCATGGACTGCCAAAAGGACAAACAAATGTCTTGAAGAAAGTACAGCCCGAGTTCTCTTTGGGAGCAAGGATGGTGAAGCTTCATTTCATATATTTCAGGCATACTGTTAGGTGGAACTAGTCCCTGGAAAAGACATCATGCTTGGAAAGGTGAAGAAGGATCAGCGAAACAGAAGATGACTCTCAATAAGATGGACTGACACAGTGACTTTACCAATGGGCTCAAGTATATTGAGGATGAGGATGACACAGAATAGTGCAAGGTCCATAAGGACACTATGAGTTATAGTTGATGCAATAGTAACTAACAACAACATACATGGGAAAGCTGGACAGTGAAAAAGGAAGATGAAAGAATACAGGTATTTGGATTGTAGCACTGTGAAAAATACACTACCACAAGAAGGGGTAAATTCAGAATATTCCTTGTTAGTAAAGATGGCAAAACTTTTTCTTGCTTAGTTTTGACACATTTCGGGGGGGGGGGGAGGCGGGGGAACACCTCAACAGAACCGAACTCTCCACTGGGTTTTTGAGGCTGTAACTCTTTTTTTTTTTTCATGTCAAGATATTTTTAAAACAGGTCACAACACTAACCTTTGGCCCATTCTGCCCCTTGGACAAACTACAAATGCTTGTTCAGCAGCTGGGTGTATTCTTTAGTGGCATGTGGGAAAAGTGAATAAAAATGTATATAAAACAAATATTCAAATAGTTTCCATAGGAACACAGATAAGTGTGACCCCATCGCCTAGTCTTCCATACTGTTGCATCTGTTCCATCCCACCCTACTCATATAAAGACATTTCAAAACTAGCAATAATTAAGTTAAATGGTCCCCCCAAATCCCTTAATTCAAGCTAAACTTGGAGTTAACAGCTACCAAAATGGTATCTACACATCAATACTAGCTGAAGCACAACTTGTTGGATGCCGTTTCATTCCACTTTCCCAAGCACAAGGCAAGGGCAGAGTGCTGACATCCTGCTCCTCCACTTCGAGTGGATACTCATGGTTCTTGATTTGCTGCATGAGTTTCCATGTTGGCCCAGATATCACATAGTAGATAGTTGCCCTCTGGAAGCTATTGAAGTAGAGGCAGCAGCAACAGTGCAAGAACCCATGGAAGGAGATGGACTGCACATCTTCCTATCATGGAGCAATGCCCTCGGGAAAGGATATATTTAGTAGAGTCAGTGAAAAGGAAAGAAACCTTAAGTGAAACTGACTGACACAGTGGATAATGGACTCTGATGTATTCTGAGAGGATTGAGCAGGATGAGGCAGTGTTTCATGCTGGTCATATAGGTATGTCTATTTTGAGTCAAGAGGGAACTAAGTGCCTCGAATCAAGTACAGCTCATACTGACCCTATGAACAACTGATCTGAACCCTGTCCTATCTTGATTCAGCCTAATCATCTCTGACATACATGAGTCCACTGCTGCAGTACCCGTGGTGTCAGTCCATCTCATTGGGGGTCTTCCTCTCTTTCACTTAACCTCCACCTTTCCAAGCATGATGTCCCTCAAGGAACATCCTTTCCTAGCAACATGGCCAAAGTATGTGAAATTAAGTTTCCCCATCTTTACCTCCAAGGAGCACTCTGCATGTATTTTCTCCAAGATATAGCTGTTCTTTTGGCCATCCATGGAATATTCAGTACTATTCTCCAACACCACAGCCCAAAGGCATCAATTTTGCCTTTGGTGAGAAAAATAGTTAAGTGCTTCTCAGCTAATAGAAAGGTTGGAGGTTCAAATTTACCCAGTGGTGTCTTGGAAAAAAATGCCTGGTAATCTCTTTCCATAAAGATTATAGCCAAGAAACCCCTATAGAGCAAGTTGTACTACTCTGAAACAGCACATAGAGTCCACAGGAGTCAGCTGGGAGTTAACTCAACAGTCACAGGCAACTTTGCAGCTCACGTTGCTGCTAAGGACCCAGAGTGTTCACACAGTAGCTTGTATATGCTGCTGTCATCTCATCTCAATCTTGCCTCCCACAAGTCTCTGCTTACCACTCTTAGTATCATTATTTACCAACTTCACTAAAATTCTGTTTTTCACTTTGTCTTCCCCTTTACTATGTGCTTCTGAAACAAGCACAAAGGCCCCTTTCACTGCCCAATTTTCACTTTTAAAGGTTTGTTTGTTTTACAAGGAAAAGGGGATGGTAAAAACTGGAAGAAATACAAAGATAAACAAGGTCTCAATTTTTAGTGGTATCTGTTCTAGGAATAGATTGTTGGTCTTGTTTTGTTTTATTTTTAAGGGGGGTAAAAGTTATTAACCCTGTTGCACTTAGCACCAAGTTCCCGTTTCCAGCTTGAGGCTTTCAGTTCCTTGCTTATTTTTGCCAAGCAGAAAAGGCTAGGTGGTAGAGTCCAAAAGAATGATCAAGCCCAGACCTGCTGCCCCAGCTCCTCCACTGCCAATCTTGAATCTCTTTGATTATCCATTAAAAATTTCCTTCTCAACACAAAAAATTTTGTAATATTAAAAGGATAATTTCTAAGCAGAAAGAAATCATTCCTTCAGAAAAGACACATCTCTTTAAAATAGCTTGCTGATGGGGTCTGACAGAGCATCCTCATTTGAGAAATGTTGCCTATGTCTTTTCTAGCAGCTTTTCAACAGACAATTCAAGCAAAACCAAATATACTAAAAGGAACTGTAGTTTTGATTCACAGTCTGTTCCAAATAGTGCTTGGAGTTCTAAGATAAAGGGACTAGGGAAAGGAGAAGAAATTGTTAAAATACCTTATAAAACATTATGCCTTAATCTGTACAGAACTTCCCATTTTAAAGTTACTGAAAATGCATAAAAATGTAAGGAGGATAAATTTCTCAAACATGATGAAAATATGAAAGACTAGCTCTCTAGTTGACACGAAATATAGAAATAAAAATAGTTTTATCTCCTAAGTGATAGTGACTTATTTTTCTTGGCATATATGGTAAATTAAAACAAGAACATTAAATTTAGTAACTATCATTTTTCTACCCTGTTGTCTAAATTAGTTTTCATATTTCTTCAGCCTGGAAGCTATAAAAATGCAAGGCAGGCTAGAAACCACAACTAGAACTGAAGGGCTTCAAGAACCTTATTTTAAAACCTGTATCTTCTCCTTGTCCACCTCGGGTGCTTGGTGCTCTGTGAACTACTCACTCTCCAGTCTGTCTCATGGTTCATGCTTTCCAGGAAGATTCACTCACTCTACATTTGTTACTCATTATCAGCTCACTTCAAAAGAAACCTAAATTTTGGTCACAGTGACATTATTTTTAAAAGATGACAATCTCCATAACTTTGAAGAAAGTTCACATGAAAAGAAACAACCTCAGTTGTTTCACATCAATTCACAATTCATCTAAAAGTACTAAATATTTAAAAACCATTTAATTTTAAACTCTAAGTGTTTTTATTTTAATAAAATTATTCCACAAGAATAACCTCCATTATGTTGCTTTTTTTTTAAAAAAAAAAGTCAGTTACAATTTCCACAAAACACAATATAAAAGTATTGGCACAACACTAAATTAGAAATATACACATTTCTACATAACAAAAATACCTTTGATAAGTGTCACCTAATATCAGTGAAAAACATTTCTCATATTCCTAAAAAACCATAGAACTGGCAACACTTTTTATTACAAACTGATGGTCATATTTGATTTATAATCAGAATGACATTATTAAAAAAATATAAACGAAAAACGTTTTTACGGTGAAAATAATACCAAACTGACCTTTCCTCTGCATAATACAAATATGAAAAGTGATTATCTAAATAATAACACCAAAAATTTAAACTAAGAAATATCTGGAACAAAATAGAGGAATTCTTTTGAGATAACAAAAATTACTGGGATATTTAGTAGACAAAAGCTAACAAAGCAGACAATAAATTTCTTGACTCACACTTCAACTACAATACAAAGAAGGGTTTGGGGTAATTCCTACCTTTATAAATATTCCAGAGAAACAAGTTGTTGCTGATTTACCATTAAGGTGATTTAGATTCGACTTGATAGCCTTGTTTCTTAGCTGGAATAAAATGCCTTTCTGGAAAAAGCAAGTCTACAACAAAGCCCATGCTGCCCCAGCAAGGCAGAATTTCTAGCAAATGGGGATGAAGCTATTTGCATTTGTTAGTTTAGTGGGGGCGGTGGGAGGTGGAGGAGGGGACTAGGGAGACTGCTAAAGTAATTCGCATATTGTCCAAGGGCAGTATAGACAGTACTCATCAGTCACCTGCTCAAACTTCCTTCACCCCTGCCTTCAGAGAGGGACCAAAGGTTACCCTGGGTCAGAGAATCTGGAAAGAAATGAGAAGACATGCAAAATCTAACTGCCAACCCATTTTGTCTGTAGACAAAGTTATCCCCACTAGACCACATGTCCTAAAAAGCAAGACATTTTAATAGTCTCAAGAGAACTTGTTAAAATATAGCATAAAAAAAAATGGAGAAAGAAAATTCTCTAGGCTTTGCTTGCAATCATTGTAGTATTTAACTGAAATATTTAAAACTGAGAAAGGACACTGGCTTTTTCAGATACTTTTTTGCATCACAATAGCTATCTCATTTACACAAGTAAAACATTTATTTCAAGCTGTTCATATGAAAAAGAAAATATCAGCTGTTTCAAATTTCATGGCTTTTGGGTGTATCATTTGGGCTGACAGTATTTCTAACCATTTCATTTATACCAAACAAGAAGAATACTGAGTATCTTAAGTAGTGCATATTAGTCTGTGTTTCATTATAAGCCACAATAAAGGCAAACATCTAAATGATTACAGGAGTAAAATTTATTCGGAAGCCTTCTAGTGGGACTAATATACTTTGAACTTCTAAAAGTCTTCTTACAGGTTATCTGCTATTTTTGAGTCATGAAAAGCAACTGTGTTTTATGTGGTTTTATAGTTCTATAAAAATAGGGGAAATAATTGATATACTCCTAAAAGCTACAAAATTATTTAAAATTCAAGAGATGAAACATAAGTTATAGAAACTACATACTCACTCTCTGTGCAGGTCTGAAGAAAATGTAAAAGCAGTCATAATTTCTAGTTTTGTTTAAAAGAGAAAAAGAATAGGGTGGGGTGGAGAGTAGACATTATTTCTCATTTACTCAATGGAAGCTTTCAGATATTCTCAAAAGACTAACTTTGACATAATTAAGACACAGTTAAGAAGGAAAATCTTATCTAGATAGGTTTTTTTTTTCAAATTAAGAAGACTACTATGTAAAATGCTAGTTACATCAATTGTGTTTATAAATGTTTTTTTAAAAATTCTATTTTAAAACCCAGTCTCTTAATATTTTAATTAAGACATAAAAATGAAATTTCCCTACCAGAAAATAAATCACCATTTAAAGACAAAACTAAACAGTGCCAAAGATAATGACATTTAGAGGCTATTTATTCTTTTCTTCTATTATGACCTTCAAAGAAAAGTTCTTATTCCTATCATTTATGTCTGAAATAGAAATAAATATTCTAAACCAGATGTATCAGATCTTCAAGCTGACTCTACAACAACTGGGTTTTGTTATTTTAATAAAATATTTAATAAAATAAATTAATTACAAAGTTGGTAATAAATATTATTATCCCTTTGTTCCATTGTGGAGATTAAAGCTGTTTCCAGGGCAGTGGGACTGAAAGCCTCAATATACTGAAGGGCGTTTTCAAGGAAAGAGGTAAGATGGATTCTGATGGCCTCTAGTGCCACAGGAAAGCAATGCCTGCCTGCACCCGCTGGTTCTAGGTTATCCCCTCCTCCACAGTTCCCTTTGGACCAGAGGAATTCCTCTATACCCTTGGGATCCTGCAACTCTATACCCAAAGCATCTGGAAGTTTGCTACACTCCTTCCTGGTCTGTACAGTCACAATTGTTTAAAGAATCTATTGAGAAGATGATACTTAACAAGTGTGTGTGGTTAATTTACAATGATGCATAAGCTAAAGTTAAATAACACTAGTTCATTAATGTTTTAGAAATTAAGCTAAAGTTAAATAACACTAGTTCATTCATGTTTTAGAAATTACTTAAATTCAAAATTTAATCTATAAATTATTTAAGTACCATTGAAGTAGAACAGAATGGGTCACAATGTAGCCATTTTAAAAACAAACAAAAAAGCCTCTACTATCCCATAAAATTAGAAAAAATTAATCCTGGGATAAATTTTTAAAATAAATCCTCTAAAAGTTTCCAACAGGCTTCTTCACAGACTAAAAAAAGTATTGGTTTCACAAACAAAATTATAAAAAAAATGAAAATAAATTTGTTTACAAATTCAACCAAATACAGATGGGAAAAAAATATTGTTTTTTTAAAAAAGTGAAAATGACAATCCTACCAAAAACAATCTACTGGTTCAATGCAATCCCAATATATATAATAAATTTTTTGTTCAAGGAGACAGAAAAAGCAATTTCCAATTTCATTTGGAAGAGACAGAATAAGTAATGCTCTTCTTAAAAGCAAAAGAGAAGTGGGGGGTATCTCAGTCCCTGGTCTCAAAACATAATCGATAAAGCATGGTATTGGTACAAGAACAGACACATAGATCAATAGGACAGAATAAAAAAAAATCCAAAAATCAACTCATCAACCTATGCTCAACTGATATTTGACAAGGTAACAAAACCTAGTAATGAGCTTTCTAACTCACCATTTAGAATGGTGCTGGCAAAACAGGACATGTACCTGCAAAAAACTGAAACAAGATCCACTTTTCACACCATACACAAAACTCAAGGTAAATCAGAGACCTAGAGGTAAACCCCCAAACCATAAACATTATTATCAGGTCTGACATGGGGGGTGGGGAGGGTTGGGAATAGAACAGGCTAAGAGTGGATGGACAATGAACATTGCATTGGAACAGATAAAGGAAAGAACTGTTTAAAAGGAATATAGGATTAGGCATTATAGGTGCGACAACAACCCAGAATAAGAAGTACAATGCAAAACAGACTAGGGGGATGCAGGAAGGTAACTGTGCAACAATGAGTGAATAGTTAAAAAAAAAAAAAGCAAATGGGAGAGGGGGGAGGGTTGCAGAGGGGTAAAATGTGCAAAAATGAATGAATGACAATCTCACTTTTCTGGAAACTTTCATTAAAATCACAATTTACAATTGATGAATGAAACCTGCTGCACTACTGATGAGAAAGTGAGCACAGCATTCTTACTAAGGTTAAAGATCATGCAGATAGCAGGAACTGATCTCAGCCTCCTAATGCCACCTTTGGGCCGGGAGGATCCACAGTTCCCATTGCAGGCCTAGGGGGAAAGTACGATGGGAACAGACAGAGCTAAGTATAAGTAAGTAGCCTGGGTTACAGAAAGAATTCAAGATTATGTGATTAAAGACATGAATTTTGACAAGTCAAGGAAATAACTTAAAGTCTTAGGGGGAACCCTGTGATCTTCTTGTTTAGACTAACAGAAACTTTAGACCCAAGAAGCCCAGAAAGGAAAATTATATTAACCTACTGATAATTTTGTTTTACTTGGATCCTCAATCAACACCCTTGCTTGGTACAAGCAGTCAGGAGATAAGAAGATGTATTGCATTGGGCAAGGCCACTTTCAGGGATCTCTCCAAAATAGTGAAGAGCAATGATGTCAGTCTGAAGACTAAGGTGTACCTGATTCAAGCCACAGTCTTTCCAATCACCTATTATGCATCTAAGAACAGGACAATGAATAAGGATTACAGAAGAAGAATTGATACCTTTGAGCTATGGTGTTGAAGAAAAGTACTGAATATCTCATGGACTGCCAAAAGAACAGATATGTCTTAGAGAAAGTTCAACAAGTGCGCTCCTTAGAGGCAAAGATGGTGAAGCTCTGCCTCACACACTTTGGGCATGATTTAGAAGGAGTTGTTCCTTGGAATGAGACATCATACTTGGAAAGGTGAAGGGTCAGCAAAGCAGGGAAGACCTTTAACAAGATGGACTCAAGTGTGTCAGAGACACTGAGGATAGTGCAGGATAGGTCAGGGTTCAAATCTGTTATTCAAAGGGTCCCTATGACGTAAAGTGAATTTGACAGCGCATAATAAAGATTACAATGGAAGTATGCTACCCATAGGAGTTTTGAAGAATAAGGTACTCCAACAAGGCACTTAAAAACAACCCAAACAAATCCAAATAATTGTAGAGCAAATAATTTGAGAAGCTGGAGTAGATGAAGAAAAATATGGCATAAGGATTGAAGGAAGACTCATCGACAATCTGCATTATGAAGATGATACAATCTTGCTTACAGAAAGTGAAGATGACTTGACGCACTTACTGTAGAAGATCAAAGACTATACAGCATTCAGTATAGGTGACATTTCAACATCAAGAAAACAAAAATTCTCACCACTGAACCAATAGGTAACATCGTGATAAATGGAAAAGTGAGTGAAGTTGTCAAGGACTTCATTTTAATTGAAATCACACCCATGGTAGCAGAAGTCAAGAAATCAAAGGAAATGTTGCATTGGGAAAGTCTGCTGAGCAGGGGCTCTCCAAAGTGCGAAAGAACAAAAATATCAGGTTTAAAGATTAAGTTGTGTCTGATGCAAGACATGATCTTTTAAATTACATGCTGTGCATCTGAAAATTGGATAATGAATGAATAAATATAAAAAAATATTCCATGTCTTTGAATTGTGGTGTTTGCAGAGAGTATGGAGAATACCATCAACTCTCAAAAGAACAATCAAATTTGTTGTGGAGAAAGACACTAAAGCACTTCTTAGAGCGGTGAAACTTCGTCTCACTTCCTTTTGCCTTATTTTCAGAAGGAATCAGTCTTTGGAGAGACATCACATTGGGAAATGCAGAGGATAAGTGTAAGAGAGGATGAATCCCAATGAGTTGGACTGACACAATAATGACCACAATGGGCACGAGCATGACAGTGATTAGGATGATAGAGGATAGGGCAAGGTTCCTATCTGTTCATAGGTTTTATGAGTCTTGACTCAATGGCATCTAACAGCAACAATAGGAATGCATGTACTCCTTCCTTTTTTTGTCCTTGAATGCCTCATTCCACTACTCAAGAGAAGACCTGTTCTCTAAGTTATAAAGTCCACTGAGACATTAGCCCTAGAGGGCTTAGCAACTAACTCCCATGACATTCAGAAACTCAGAATCACATACCACCTTAAATTCTAATACAAATGACCCCAGAGGTCTGGGATGCTAGTATCTCAGGAAAAGCAAAGGCTATATACCCCTAGTTTTAATCTAATTTAAATCAGGATTTGCTTATCCAGAGAAATTAGTAAAACACTAACAATCAAGACTTCGATGAACAAAATAATTTTGGAACAGTATAGCAATGCTTTTAGCCTAAAAAACCCTATTTTGTGTTTTTACTTGCTGGAAGCTTCACATGGTAGGTGGATGGGTACACTTCATCCTCTTTCATGAGGTGGGGGTCCACTGGAATCAGGAAAAAGAAGACCCTCAGCAAGATGGATGGACACAGGACTACAGCAGTGGCTCAAGTGTATCAGAGATGATGAGGATGGTACAGGACAGGACTGGGCTCAGATCTGTTGTTCACAGGGTTTCTATAAGCTGTATTCAACTTGACGGCATATAACAACAAGCATAAGCAATCCACTATCTTCTGAATGTTATAGGACCCTTCTCTCGAGGCAGGAGTCTCCTGCTAGCACTTCTCCAGTCTCCAAATGGAGCCAACAGTGACGATGCATGCACTGTTGTTGTTGTGTACCGTAGAGTCAGAAGTGAACCATAGCTGACCCTCCAGCAGGTTTTCAGAGGTAGTTAATCGCACGGGAGGAGACTACCTAGCCTCCTCCCACAGAACAGCTGGTGGTCTTGAACCATGTGCATTCAGGATTGCAGTGCAGTGTCTTGCACTAGTTCACCAGAGCTCCCACGCATACCATCCCCAAATAAGTGATGCCCACTGGTTCAGCTCTGATAGCCTAGCTGTTAGGGAGTTGTGCTCTTAATCCAAAGGTGAGCAATTCTAATTCACCAGTTACTCTGAGTAAGAAAGATCAGCAATCTCTCTTTTTCTGTGCAATTTATGGCCTATGAAAACCTACTTGGAGGGTCACCTATGAGTCTGTTGCAACTAGATAGCAATAAGAGTGAGAAAGGTCCAGAAGCCTTCATAATGGAATCCATCTTGAAAATACTACTTGTGGTGGTGTGCTAGATGCATGGCTTATGACCCTATGAATAACAGATCTGAACCTTGTCCTAACCTGTGCTAACCTCACAATCTCTGACACACTGAAGCCCACCGCTGCAGTCACTGTATCAAACCACCTGGTTGAGGGTCGTCCTCTCTTTTGCCTTCCTTCCAGTTTTGGAGGAGAGTACTGAAAACCAAAACCTCAACAGTTCAAAGGCTTCCATTTTTCTTCTGTTATCCTTGTTCATTGTCCTGCTCTCAGATCATAGCAAGTGAGTGAAAAGACTATGGTCTGAATAAGGCGCACTTTAGTCCTCAAACTAAACATCATTGCACCTCAGAAATTTGGAGAAGTCCCTCACTGCAGACTTTCCCAGTAAATTACATCTCCTGATTTCCTGATTGTGCTTACCAAGTGTAGTAACTATGGATGCAAGTAAAAGGAAGTCATTGACAGTTTGAATCTTTTCTCAATGTATCATGATGCTGCATATTGTTCCAGTGGTGAGAATTTTTGTTTTCTTGATGTTTAAATGCAATCCATATTGAAGGCTGCAATGTTTGATCTTTTCACTTTCAGCAAACAATGTTGTATCATTTGTAGGCCAAAGTTTACTGATGAGTCTTCCTCCATTCCTGATGCCACATACTTCTTCACAGAGTCCAGCTTCTCAAATCTTTTGCTCGGCACACAGACTGAAAAGATATGGTGAAAGGCTACAACACATCTTTCTTAATTTTAAACCGTGTAGTATTCCCATGCTCTGTGCACATAAGTTTTGTGGTCTAGGTATAGGTTTTGCATGAGCACAATTAAGTCTTCTGGGATTCCCATTCTTCTCAATGTTAGTCTTGATTTGCCATGATCCATATAGAGACTGCTTATGTATATCAATGTCATAATAACTGTACATACTGCTTATGTACGTCATTGTCATAACTGGCCTAAAAGGGCCAGTTCCCAGAAAACTTTGTCTCTTCGAATTGCTGAATATGTAAAGTTGTATTTTCTCTCTCCTTGAAATAGATTCCATGGAGCTCCAACTTCAAAAGAAGTGCAGCTTTTGGGTAAGCAGCACCACCCAGACTACACCACCAGAGTTCCCTAAAGCTTTATTGTTGCTGTTGTTGTTATGTGCCATCGAGTGACCTGCAACTCATAGCGACCCTATGTACAACACCTTTAAACTCTGCTCTATCCTGTGCCAATCTTACTGTTTCCGACACACCTACCATTACCCCAGTCTCATCCAGGATCTTCCTCCCATGCACTGTCTCTCCACCCTCCCAAGCATGATGTCCCTATCTAAGAATTAGTCCTGCCTTGCAACATGTCCAAAGTATGTCAGACTAAGCTTCAGAATCCTTGTCTCCAAGGAGCATCCTGATCTCACCCTCTCTAGGATGAACCAGTTTGTTCTCCTAGCAGTCCACGGTATATTAAGTACTCTTTTCCAGAACCACAGCTCAAAGGCATCAAATCTCCTTCTATCATCCCTAGTCATTGTCCAGCTTTCTGATGCGTAGCAAGTAACTGCTAAAACAATGGCCTGGAGCAGGTGCACCTTAGTCTCCAGACTGACACTATTGCTCTTCAGTACTTTGGAGAGGTCTCTGACAGCAGACTTTCCAAATGTAATTTGTCTTCTGATTTCCCGGCTGCTGGTATCAAGAGTGTTGATTGTAGAGCCAAGCAAGCAGGGTTGTGTCATCTGCGTAACGCAGATTGTTAAAGAGTCTACCTCCAATCATGACACTACATTTCTCCTCATACAGCTCAGCCTCCCGGATAATCGTTCCACATATAGATTGAAAAGATATGGAGATAGGACACATCCCTAGTGTACACTCTTCCCAATTTTGAATCATGCAGTGTTTCCTTGCTGTGTTCTGACAACTGCCTCCTGGTCCAAGTATAGGCTTCACATAACTACAATCAATTGTTCTGGGATTCCCATTCTTCTCAGAGTCAGCCACAGTTTGTTGCGATTCACATAGTCACATGCCTTTGTATAGTCAATGAAACACAGATAGACATTCCTCTTGTACTCTCTGCTTTCAGCCAAGATCCATCTAACATTAGCTATAATTTCCCTAATACCAAGGCCTTTTCTAAACCTAGCCTGCACTCTGGGCAGTTGTTTTTGGATAATCTTCAACAGAATCTTGCCTGTATGTAAAGCTTTATTAGCATTAATAATAAAATCTTGCCACTTTGTCACCCTCAGTGAGGACAGAGACATGCACTGCAAAGTACCTTACTGCAGGTCACTCAATTCTCCTTCTTAAGCCTTTCCTTTGACTCTAGAAAACTCTGTCAACCCAAAAGACAGTGCCTCATGTCCTCACTCTTGATTCTACTTGGAAGTAACTCCCAAATCTTGGGTGTTTGTACCAAGTTTACTAGCCTCGATCTCTCTAAACTGTCAAGGAAACCGCAGCACACTTCTGCTCCATTATATGAGATATCTTATGCAAATCTATTGAGCAAATCTGATGGTCGAGAACAGCACTGACTAAAATTCAGTGATTTTGAAAGATTGTAGGATCAAAACAACAGCAAACAAAGGAAATCCTAACGAAACAAGACTCAAAAAGCTACGTTGGTTGTTGAAACAATATTTTCTAGTCATAGAATTTCTAGTCATTAAATTTTTCTTATCAAGAAAAAGCATAATTAGAACTTTTTAGTTTCTTATTATAGAAATGTTTGTTAAGTGCTATCGAGTCACAGGTGACTGACTCATAGCGACCCAATGAAGGAAAGTCATCAACACTTGTGTGTCTTTCATCCTCTCTCCATGTTCATAGGGTTTCTGGAGGCAAGCTATTATGGAAGTGGATGCCACTCCTGCTTCCAAGCTTGTTTTAATCAGAGAGCTTGACCTAACGCTGTCCGCCATGGGTAACCATCAACGCATCTGACACATCAGTAGTGTTCAGCTTCACAGCAACCACAAGTTACCGGTGTACGGCAAGTGGGCACACCAGGGCTATAAGGCCTAGAGGAATGACTGAACAAAAGAATGAAAGACAGGCCGAGGGGCCGCTGATTAAAAGTCACCCATCTTTGTCTTGGTAGCATTATGTTCTGTCCACTGTGTCAACTGATCACTCTCTTTGTTGATGTTACTGTTGTTAAGTGCCGTCGAGTCATAGGCGACTCATAGCGACCCCATGAAGGAAAGCCCTCAACACTTTTGTGTCTTTCATCCTCTCTCCAGGTTTATAGGGTTTCCGGAGGCAAGCTATGCAGAAGTGGATGCAACTCCTGCTTCCAGAAATGTTTACACAGTAAAATAAAGATAGAATTGTTAGAAAAAAGTTCAAAGTAAATTGATTTGTAATACTGTTCTTGAAAATCAGTAGAGTTTAAATAACTTTTTCTTTTATTCTTTCTTGTGATATTTTAATGAAAGTTTACAGAAACGTTTGATTTTCATTCATTCATTGTTGTACAAAAACTAGCTATTTAATACAATGCCAAACTGAGTATCATTCATGGATGCCTCATTTCATTTCCTTAAGGAAATTAGAATTGTCTTTAATAATTAATTATTTGAAAATGTTTTACAAGATATCTTTTAAAAAATTAGAAAAGTAATCAGAATAAGGTTAAAAACCAAACACTCCTAGTGTATTAGAAAATATTCAAAATGAATGAAGAGAAAAAAGTGAATGAAGAACATATTTTTAATTTTGGAAATTCATTCAACCTCATATTACTTGGAAAAATCAAGAAATTAAGGAGCTGAACAGAAGATTTCAAAGGGAAGCTCAGAAAGCCAAGTATTATCATGAAATGTGCAAAAATCTGGAGTCAGAAAATCAAAAGGACAGTACTTGCTCAGCATTTCTTAAGCTGAAGGAACTGAAGAACAGACTTTTATACAGAATATTTCATGAAACAGCACATGAGCAAGAGCCTGTGGTGATGAATGAAGAAGTTCAAGGTGCTCTGAAAGAATTGACAAAAAACAAGGCCACAGGAATTGATGGCATACCAACTTACTTATTTCAACAAACAGAATCTGCCCTGGATGTACTCTCCAAGTTGTGCCAAGAAATCTGCAGGACAACCACCTTGACAACTGGCTGGAAGAAATCTATATTTGTTTCCATTCCAAAGAAAGGTGACCCGACCGAGGGCAGAAATTATTGAACAATGTTATTAATATCACATACAAGCAAGATTCTTCTGAAAATTATCCAAAAATGACTGGAGCAGCACATCAACAGAGAACTGGCAGATGTGCAGGCTGGGTTTAGAAGAGGCCATGGTACTAGGGATATTATAGCTAATGTCAGATGGATCTTGGCAGAAAGCAGAGAGTACCAGTGGAATGTCTATTGGTGTTTCATTGACTATGCAAAGGCGTTTGACTGGGTGGATCACAACAAACTGTGGCTGACTCAGAAGAATGGGAATCCTAGAACACTTGATCGTGTTTATGAAAAACCTATACTTGGACGAGAAGGCAGTTGTCAGAACAGAGCAAGGAGACATTGTTGTTATTGTTGATTGCCTTTGAGTCGAGCATGACTCATAGTGACCCTATCAACAAAAGGCCTGAAGCTTTTCTATAACTATTGACATTCATCAAAGTTCATAGAGTTTTCAGAGGCATGTAATCTTTCTTCCAAAGAAAATACAGCATGGTACAAAATGAGGAACGGTGTATACCAGGGATGTATCCTGTCCCTATACCTTTTCAATATATATATGCAGAACAGATCACCTGGGAGGCTGAGCTGTATGAGGAGCAATGTGGCATCAGGATTTCAGGAACACTCATCAAACAATCTGCATTATTCAGATGACACAACCCTGCTTGCGGAAACTGAGGAGGACCTGAAGCACTTGCTGCAGAAAGTCAAGGACTGCAGTCTTCAATACAGATTGAAGCTCAAAATCAAGAAAACAAAGATTCTTACCATTCAGCACTATGATAGATGGTAAAGAGACTGAGATTGTTAACAACTTTGTTTGCTTGGCTCCACAATCAATACTGTTGGTACCAGCAGCCAGGAAATGAAGGGATGAATTGCACTGGTAAAGTTGGCTGTCAGGGACCTCTCAAGGGTACTGAAGAGCAATGATGTCTGTCTGGAGACTAAGGCACATCTGATCCAGGCCATAGTCTTCACAATTGCTTGATATGCGTCAGATGATGACTAGGGATGATAGAAAGATAATTGATGCCTTTGCGCTGTGGTGCTGTAGAAGAGTACTGAATATACCATGGACCGCTAAGAGAAGAAACAGCTTTGTCCTGGAGAGGGTGAAACCAGGCTGCTCCTTTGAGGCAAGGATTCTGAAGCTTCGTGTGACATATTTTGGGCATGTTGCAACCAGGTACCATTGCAACACTGGACAGGAACATTGTGCTTGGAATGGTGGAGGGACAGAGAAAGAGAGGAAGATCACTGATGAGATGGATTGATTCAGGGACTGGGGTAATGAGAGTAGGTGTGTCAGAGGCAGTGAAGTTGGCACAGGATAGAGTAGGTTTCAGGACTATTGAACATAGGGTTGTTATGAGTTGCAAGCAACTCGATGGCACATAACAACGACTACTATTAGGGTCAATAAATTAAATAATTATTTAAATTTTAAAAAAGACATTAAATAACTTTTTTTCAAAGAAAAGGTCAAGGTGCAATGAAGGCAATAGGAAAAAATAGGGTCCCAGGAACTGATGGAAGACCAATTGAGGAATTTTAGCAAACAGATGCAACCATGCATGTGCTCACTAGTCCAAGAAATCTGGAAGAGGTCCATATTTTCCCCATTCCCCAAAAGAGGTGATTCAACAAAATATAGAAATTACTGATTTCAATATCACATGCAAGTAATATCTTGCTGCAGATTATTAAAAAATAGTTTGAAACAGTTCATTGACAGGGAACTGTCAAAAATTCAAGCTAGATTTTGAAAAAGCCATGGTATATCAACTGCTGAGGTCAAATGGATCTTGGCAGAACAGAGAGAATACCAGAAAGATGTTTACATGTGTTTTATTGACTATGCAAATTATGGATATCATCGAGAAGAATGGTAATTCCAGAACACTTAATTGTGCTCAGACAAAACCTATTCCTAGACCAAGAGGCTGTTGTCTGAAAAGAACAAGAGGATACTACATGGTTTAAAAATCACAAAAAGTGTGTGTCAGAGTGGTGTCCTTTTCTCCTATAATCTGTACATAGAATCATTCCAGAAGAAGAATGTGCTACCAGGATCAGAGGAAGACTAATCAACACCTGTGATATGCAGATGATAAAACCTTGCCTGCTGAATTAAAGTGAAGAGGACTTGAAACACTTGCTGAAGCAAATCAAATGGTACAGCCATCAGTTGTTGTTGCTGTGTACCGTGCAGTCGGAATCAACCCATAGATGACCCTTTGGTGGGTTTTCAGAAGCAGTTAATTAATTGCATGAGAGAAGGTAGCCCATCCTTCTCCCATGGAACAGCTGGTGGATTTGAATGGCATGCCTTCAGGACTGCAGCACAACTTCTTGACATGAGGCCAACAGAGCTCCCTACATTAATCTCAATATTAAAAAAACAATGTTCATAGCAGCATTATTCACCATCACAAGAAATGGAAACAGCCTAAATGTCCAACTACAAGCAAATGGATTGAGAAATTATGGTATATATGTTGTTGTTGTTGTTGTTAGGTTCTGTCAAGTCATAGATGCCTCACAGCAACCCTATGAACAAAAGACCTGAATACTTGTATAATTTTCGTTTATCCAAGATCTTAGAGTTTCTGGGTAGGCAAGCTGTTTTGGAAGTGGATGCCACTCCTGCTTCCAAGCCTGTTTTAATTGGGAAGCTCCACCAAACACTGTCCACCATGGGTAAACATAATCACATTTGACACATCTGTGTCAGAGTGTTTAGCATCACAGCAACCATGAGTTACCTCTGTACAGCAAATGGGCAGACCAGTGCTATACCACTTAGAAGAATGCTTGACAGTTAAAACCAGGCCTGAGGGCCACAGGTTAAAATCGCCCACCTTTGGCTTGGTAGCATAACTTTCAATCTACTAGGCCAACAGAGCCCTCTCTATGTTGTTGTTGTTAGGTGCCATCGCACAATGGAATACTACACAGCATGCAGGAACAATGGTTTTGAAAATCACTACCTAACTTGGGAGGAACTGGAGAGTATTATGCTAAATGAACTAACTCAGTCTCATAAGGACAAATACAAATAAAACAATTATTGTAGAAATAGATAACTAGTAAAACATGTATGAGGATCCAAGGGGGGGAGGCAGCAGAGGGATGAAGATGGCGTGTAACCATAGGGTAGCAAAATTTGATGGATAGAGGGTGGGGTGGGTAAAGGAAATGGGAAATATTCTGTGTGAAAAACAATGTATACGAACTTTTTAAGTAAATCAATATAAAAATAAAAATTTTATTTTTAAAAAAAACCAACAAAATTCATCACCATTGGTCCAACAGGCAACACTGGATAGAGAAGAGTGAAGTTGTCAAACAAAATTTCATTTTATTTGGATCCACAATCAACACTCATGATAACAGCAGTTAAAGAATCAAAAGACAAGTTGAATTGGGAAAATCTGTTATAAAGAACTTCTCCAAAGTGCTAATGAGCAATGTCAGTTTAAAGACTAAGGTTCACTTGATTCAAGTCATAGTCTTTTAAATTACTTTCTGTGCACCTGAAGATTAGACAAGGAAGGACAGAGTAAGAATCAGTATCTTAGAGCTTGTGGTGTTGGAGAAGAGTACCGACTAGTCCAGTGATTGCCAAAACCACTAACAGATAAGTCTTGGAGAAAATGTGACCAAAGTGCTTCTTAGTGGCAAGAATGGCAAAGCTACATCTCACATGTAGCTTTGGGCATGTTGTCAGAATGGGCTAGTCCTTGGAAAAAGACATCATGCTGGGAAATGTGAAAGGTCAACAAGATGGACTCAACAAGTAACTGTCACAATGGACTTGAGCATGTAAGAGATTCTATAATGGGGCAGGACAGGATAAGGTTCAGAACTGCTGTTCACAAAGTTGCTAAGAGTCAGAGTTGATTCAATGGCACCAAACACCACCACCACCCAAAAGAAAGTAAAACATCTGAGAAGAGATCATGCCTTATTTATATCTTAGTACCAGATGAACATGAATATATGACAAACTAAGTTTTCCAAAATTTACAAAATATTAAAATCTGCTTCCTGGAACTATGGCCAGCAGAGCCTACAACAGGAAACTAATATATTTAGAAAATGCTTACCATGCCAAATATTTTTAGAAATATTTTTGTGATATGAGCAATGAAATGCCAAGTTTCTTTTCAATTTTAATTATCAAATTTAAAGAAGTTGAGTTCCTAAAATGCTTATAATAACTAGGTTTCAATGGTCCAAAACTCACTTTTAGCCATTCTTTTTATAGTTTCAAGTGTGGACTGCTAACTCAGACTATGCTACTGAGGTAAACTCAAACTCAGTACTCTCAAGTCAGTTCTGACTCTTAGTGAACTCCCATTGGGTTTCAGGGTCTGTAACATTAACAGAAGGAAACTATTCATATTTTTCCTGCAGAATTGCTCTTAGATTTGAACCACCAGAGACACAGTCTTTGGGTTAGCAGGAGCAACATACTATGGACTATGCCATAAGTTGGTATGTGTTGCTGAATAGGAAATGACCTAAGACTCAACCATTCAGGGGATTTTCAGAGGCTGTAAATCGCACTGGAGAAAATTGTCCACCTTTATTCCACAGAGCGGCTGGTGTTTGAACCAACTGTCTCTGGGTTGACAGTACATTTTCTTATCAACTAAGCCACCAGTTGTTGCTAAATGCTGCCGGGTTGAGTACAACTTAGAGCTACTCTATGGATAACATTATCTGAACCCTGTCCTATCTTGAGCCATCCTCATCATCTCTGACACACATGGGCCCATTGATGCAGTCACTGTGCCAATCCATCTCATTGAGGGTCTTCCTTTCTTTTACTGACTTTCTACCTTTCCAAGGAATAGCCTCTCCTAACAACATACCCAAAGAATGAGAGATCAAGCTTTGTCATCCTTGCCTTCAAAGATCACTCTGGTTTCACTTTCTCTATCACATATCTGGCTGCTCTTTTGGCAGTCCAAGGGATATTCATTAGTCTTCAACAACACAATTCAAAGGTATTGCTTTTTCTCCTGTCATTGTTATTCATTGTCCAGCTCTCAGACATATAGCAGGTGACTGGAAAGACTGTGGCTTTTATGAGGCATACCTTCGTCTTTACAATGACATCATTGCTCTTAAGGACTTTGGTGAGGTCCCTGAGAGCAGACTTTCCTAAAACTATATGTCTTCTGATCTCCTGACTGCTGTTGATTGTGGGTTCAAGTAAGACGACATCATTGACAATTTCAATATTCTCTCCACCTATCATGATGTTGCCAACTGACCCAGTGGTGAGAACTTTTGTTTTCTTGATGTTGAGATGTAATCCATATTGAAGACTGCAGTCCATGATCCTCTGCAGCAAGCACAAGTCCTCCTTAATTTCAGCAAGCAAGGTTATCATCTGCATAACGCAGGTTGTTGATGAGCCTTCCTCCAATCCTGACGCCACAATTTTCTTTATTAAGTCTAGCTTCCGAAATAATTTGCTCAGTATACAAATTGAATAGGCATGGAGAAAGGATACATCCCTGATGCACACCCTTTCTGATTTTAAACCATGCATTGTTCCTCTGTTCTGTTCAAACTGCTTCTTGGTCTAGATAAAGGTTTTGCATAAGCACAATTAAGTGTTCTGAGATCTTCATTCTTCTCAACATAAGTCATAGTTTGTTATGATCTACAGTAAAATGCCTTTTCATAGTCAATAAAGGATAAATAGACATTTTCTCATATCCTATGCTTTCAGTCAAGATCCATTCGACATCAGCAATGATAACCCTAGTGCCATGGCCTCTTCTAAACCCACCCTGGCAGTTCTCTGCCAATGTCTCTGTTCTAGTCACCAGAGGTCCCTATGATACTGGGGTAGACCTTAAAGAACTCTAATCACTGCCTTCTGTTTGCTCTATTCTCTAACCTGTGTTCTCCTTGACCTGTAAACTGTTCCAATTGGACATGATGCCTTAATATTGCTAAGTCTCATACTATCATATATACTGAGTCACTGTATGGAAAGGAATTGGCAGACACAGAAGGATTTCATGAAACAACATATGAGCAAGTGCCTATGGTGATGACGGAAGAAGTTCAAGCTGCTTTGAAGGAAATAGCAAAAAATAAGGCCCCAAGAAAAGATGGTATATCAATTGACATATTTCAGCTAACAGATGCTGCCCTGGAAGTACTCACAAAATTGTCCCAAGAAATCTGGAGAACCACTTGGCCAACTGACTGGAAGAGGTCAATATTTGTTCCCATCCCAAAGAAAGGTGACCCAACAGAGTGTGGAAACTATAGAACCATCTCATTGATTTCACATGCAAGCAAAATTCTACTGAAGATTATCCAAAAATGACTGGAATAACACATCAGCAGACAACTGCCAGAAGTCCAGGCTGGGTTTAGAAGGGGTCGTGGTACTAGGGATATTGTAGCTAATGTTAGATGGATCTTAGCTGAAAGCAGGGAGCACCAGAGGAATGTCTATCTGTGTTTCACTGACTATGCAAAGGCGTTTGACTGTGTGGATCATAACTAACTATGGCTGACTCTGAGAATAATGGGAATACCAAAACACTTGATCGTGCTAATGAGAAACCTATACTTGGACCAAGAGGCAGTTGTCAGAACAGAGCAAGGAAACACTGCCTGGCTCAAAATTGGGAAGGGTGCACGCCAGGGATGTGTCCTGTGTCTATACCTTTTCAACTCGTACGCAGAACAGATTATCAGGGAGGCTGGGCTCTATGAGGAGAAATGTGGGGACAAGATTGGTGGAAGATCTATCAACAATCTGCGATATGCAGATGATACAACCCTGCTTGCTGAAACTGAGGAGGACCTGAAGCGCTTGCTACAGAGGGTCAAGGACTGCAGCCTCCAATATGGATTGAGGCTCAATGTCAAGAAGACAAAGATTCTCATCATTGGGCCAACTGGCAGCATTAGGATGGAT
>NW_006399881.1:8933963-8949488 GCF_000299155.1 Elephantulus edwardii | reverse complement strand
AAAGGTTTTCATTGTTAAGACATATTAAAAATCATATGCTCAAGTTATTAACTTACAATATTCAGTGACCAGAAACTAAAGTATATGTTTAATTAGCAATTAATACAGAAAGAGACAGTTGTCATAGATCTCTTTGAAATTCTGCTTTCCTACTCATTTTTACTCTAGAGCGAAACCAAGAATTTGGAAGGAAACCAAACCTCTTGATAATAATGAATACATTCATTCCTGAAATATGTATTATCGACTAAGGCTAAATACTAAAATTCACTTCTTGTTGTGTGTTCTAGAGTCAGAATTGACCCCAACTCACCCTCCATAGGGTTTTTGGAGGCAATAAATTGTGTAGAAGGAGTTTTCTTAGCTTTCTCCCACACAGCAGCTTGCAGATTGGGACCGCCCGCTTTTTGGACTGGCAATCAAATTCCTTATCACTAAGCTACCAGAGCTCCTTTAAGATTCACTGTTGTTGCTGTTGAGTACTGCTGAATTGAAACAGCCCACAGTTGATTCTCCAGTTGTTTTCAGAGGCACTTAATTGCACAAGAGGAGACTGTCCTCTTTCTCTCATGGAGCAGCTGGTGGATCCAAACCATGTGCCTTTGGGTTGGCAGTATAATTCCTTACCTCTAAGCCACCAGCACTCACTAGGATTTACTAGAGAATAAAAATATCAACGATCTCTCTACTAGTGAGGCTTCCATTCTCCTGGTATGGTAGTGATAGTGAAGATGCAGGAGGAGCAAGTAACAATACAGGAAGTATTCATATTATGCACGAAATCTGTTACTGTCATTAAGTAGAATCTGTAGATAAAATGTAACAGATCATAGGAGTATGCAATGAGGGTTGTAGAGTGGATTATATTTGGGGCTAGGGGGTGGGGTTTGGGGAGGTGTGTGGGGGGATTGTGTACCAATGAGGGAGTTTTTCTTTTGCTTTTCAAGGAGAGGAGCAAATGGGGGGGAGGGGGGAGGGGTTTGTGAGGGGAGAAGGGTGCAACAATGAATGAATGGAATCCCAAAATCTCTGTAGATGTTCATTGAAATGAAAAATAAACAACCTAAATTTTAAAAAAAAAGAAAAAAAGGAAAAAAATTAAAAAATGTAACAGATGCATACAGCTCTTATTTAGCTTTATTTTAGTGCAAGAAAAGGAGACACAATGCACAGTGGATTGGTGGCTTCAATCAATAAGCTGTTCTGCAGAAGAAAGATCAGGCAGTCTGCTCTGAAAAAGATTTACAGCTTCAGAAACCTGATGGAGGGCCACTATGAGTGGCAATTGACTCAATGGCAGTGCATTCAGTGGATGTTCAGAACCATTTTTCCTTTCAAACTGCTCATTAATAAATGACACCATGAGTAACAAAGTCATTGAAGCCAGGAGCTTACATGTAACCCTGGACACCTAACAGGAAAGAAAATAAAACAAACCTACTGACATTGAGTTTATTCTGACTAGTAGTAACCCTCCATTGAGTTTCTGAGGCTGTCAATCTTTGTGGGTGGCATATCTCCCACAATGTTGCTAAGAGATTTCATCTGCTGTCCTCCTGGTTAACAGTCCAGACATGTTATGCCTCCTAAGCCCTACTGCAATACAATCACTGGTGACCTCCTCGAAGGTTACGGATTAAATGGGACTGATCAGAACCTTGTTTTTACTCCCAAGTGATTGTAATGTGCATCCAAGATTAAGAACCACTAGTCTTTTCATTTATTGTCCACATTCAATTAAAAAAAAAAAGAAACCATACCTATGCACATCAAAAAACTTTCCCAAAAGAATAAGAAGGAAACCTACAGACTGTTAAAAAAAATACTTGATAATCTGTTAAGAGAATTATACCTAAAATTTATAAAATACTCCAGCACCTCAACAAGAAAAAGGCATAGTGGACTAATGGCAAGAAGCTGCATTATAATCCCAAAGACGTGCAGTTCAAATCCACCAGATGCTACACTGGAGAAGGAGGGGCAATCTCCTGGGCCAGTCAATCAGATTTGACAGGACACAAAACAAACAAAACAAAAACCAAGAAAAAGGTAAACAATTCAATCACAAAATGGACACAGAATATGAATAGACACTTCACCAAAGTGGACATTAAGATGGCAAACAAACATGAAGAAATGTTCAAAATCCCTAGCTATCAGAGAGATGCAAACCAAAACAACTATAAGGTATTATCTCACCCCAGCAACAATAGCAAAGTTGAACAGGTCTGTAAACAACAAATGCTGGTGGGTTTGTGGAAAGATTCAAACTCTTATTCACTGCTGGTGGAAATGTAAAATGGTACAACCACTATGGAAAGCAGTCTGGTACTTTTTCAGAAAACTGGAAATAGAAATACCATTTGACCCAGCAATTCCACTAATGAAAACATACCTTAAAGAAACCAGAGCTGCGATTCAAATTTATGTATGCACACCCATGTTAATTACTGCGTTATTCATAACAGCAAAGAGATGGAAGCAATCCAAATGCCCACCAATAAACGAAATGACAGAAAAACTATGGTACATCTACACAATGGAATACTACACAGCTTTGAAAAACAATATAGAACTAAAACATTATACAACTGGAGGAGCCTTGAGGACATTATGCTAAGTGAAATATCTCAGTAACAAGAGGATAAACACTGAATAATACCACTGCTAGAAAATAGGCCAGACATGGGAGGTTAGAGAATGAATGGGTAAAGAGCAGATAGATAATGAACACTGCATTAGAACGGATGAAAGGAAGGACTGTTTGAAAGGAATATATTAATAAAGGATATTAATAAGAGATTATACATTATATGAATAAGAACTATCTGGAACAAGGGGTGCTTTGTGGGATGGGCTCAGGGAAGGGGAGGAAAGACGAAGAAAACGTGAACATGAATAAATAAGAGAACAAATTGGGGCATTATAGTTAATATTGTAAAGCAGACAGCCATTACAGTACATTGAACTCCATAGAGACAGCGCTGGGCCGGGCAGAGCCGGATGGCACTGGGCGACTCTGTGCCTCGTGGACAAGAAATAACTAACCATGGGCAAAGGAGATCCTAAGAAGCAGAGAGGCAAAATGTCATCGTATGCATTTTTCATGCAAACCTGCCAAGAGGAGCACAAGAAGAAGCACCCAGATGCTTCTGTCAACTTCTTAGAATTTTCTAAGAAGTGCTCAGAGAGGTGAAGACCATGTCTGCTAAAAACAAAGGTAAATTTGAAGACAGGGCAAAGGCAGATGAGGCCTGTTATGAGAGAGAGATGAAAACCTATATCCCTCCTAAGGGCAAAACAAATAAGTTCAAAGATCCCAATGTGCCCAAGAGGCCCCCTTCTGCTTTTTTCTTATTTTGTTCTGAGTATCGCCCCAAAATCAAAGGCGAGCACCCTGGCCTTTCCATTGGTGATGTTGCGAAGAAGCTGTGAGAGATGTGGAATAATACTGCTGCCGATGACAAGCAGCCCTATGAGAAGAAGGCTGCTAAGCTGAAGGAGAAATACGAGAAGGATATTGCTGCATACAGGGCTAAAGGCAAGCCTGATGGTGTCAAAAAGGGAGTTGTCAAGGCCGAGAAAAGCAAGAAGAGGAAGGTGAAGAAGATGAGGAGGACGAGGAAGAAGAGGAAGATGAAGAAGAGGGTGAAGAGAATGATGATGATGATGAATAAGTTGGTTGTAGCAGGTTTTTTTTTTCTTGTCTATAAAGCATTTAACCCTCCTGTACACAACTCATTGCTTTTAAAGAAAAAAAAATTGACACATAAGGCTGTGTAAGCTTTGTTTTTAAACTGTATAGTGTCTTTTTTTGTATAGTTAACACACTACCGAATGTGTCTTTAGATAGCCCTGTTCTGGTGCTATTTTCAATAACCACTAACCTTGCCTGGTACAGTATGGGGGTTGTAAATTGGCATGGAAATTTAAAGCAGATTCTTGTTGGTGCACAGCACAAATTAGTTATATATGGGGATGGTAGGGTGGTTTTTTTTTCTCATCTTCAGTTGTCTGATGCAGCTTATACAAAATAATTGTTGTTCTGTTAACTGAATACCAATCTGTAATTGCAAAAAAAGAAAGAAAAACAAAAAAAAAGTTTGCAGCTGTTTTGGTGACATTCTGAATGCTTCTAAGTAAATACAATTTTTTATTTTTATTTTTTTCTTTTTAAATTTTTATTATATTATTTTTACGTGTACCGTCAAATCAGATCTGACTGGTACAAGAGGAGATTGCCCCCTCCTTTTCCAGCAGAGCATCTGGTGGATTTGAACCGCATACCTCTGGGATTGCAGTGCAGCGTCTTGCCACTAGGCCACCAGAGCTCCCCCAATACAATTTTTTATTAAAAAATATTGTAAAGCAAGCTACTTATGAATGAATGGTTGAATAGAAAACAAATTTGTTCTGCAAACTGTCACTCAAATAAAAAATTTATAAAAATTAAACAAAATGAATTAACCTTAAAAAAATTAAAATTGCACTCTGCCATTGTTAAACCCCTAAATTTCTAGAGTAATTATATTGACAGTTAATGTCCCACTGTTTATTAAGTGCTGGGCATTGTTTTAAAACTTAATTTAATTCTCACAACTCTGTTAGGTCAGTGCAACTCATAGCTCAATTTACAAATGAAAAATTCAGGATACAATTGCCCCAGTTTTTACCATAAGCATCAGAGCTGAATTTTAAACCTAGGATGTCTGACTCAGAGCTAGTGCTTAGGTCTTCTCCAACTCATCTATGTTAAAGAAAGCCCAGCTCTCCTGGTCTCTTTAAAGTTATCCCTGACTAGTTCCTGTCCGAACATAGACTCACCTGAAACAGAGCCTCTCATACTCATTTAACCACTGTTAAAATTTATTCACTAAGAATCCCAGAGAGGCAGTGGGAAGAGTGTGGCTCTAATGTTGGTATTGTGATTAATGTCATGAACCAAAATGTGTATGAAAGCTTGAATGGAAAATCAATTTGTTCTGGAAACTTTTACTTAAATCTCAATAAAAAAAATTATTCTTCTTTGATTCTGAGATATTAGGAGCAGGTACTTTATATTATTCATACAGTACCAGACAACAAGCACTTTTTAAAAATGACTGACTGAACCAAGAAACTACTTCAAGAGTAAACAAACTCTCAAGTAATTTTTTCATCAATACATAATTAGAAAAATATATCTGGGGAGTTGATTCCTTTATAAATGCCCCTCAAAGCCTATCTCTTAATTCTATACTTTTCTACTGCTATCGTTTTGCACACTTACAATCAAGTTAATTGTAGACTGGATGCTTCTTTCAGGTTTTGAACTGGTTTGGAGTAGTCCTTTTGTGATCAACATAGGAAAACCTGAGGCCCAAATATTAAAAATGTGGGTTATCCAGAACACTAACAGGAATGGGAAACTTTATAGGTTTAATCCTTGGAATGGGAGACTCTAAAAGAGGTGGAGTGAGCCCTTTAAGGACCTTTACATAGGAGACTGGATTATCGGTAAGACTGTGGAGAGTAACATATATTCAAAGCAACAAGCTAAGTCACAATCTCTAAGCTAGACACACACCACTGTTTTCTACTTATCTGGTCAAGAAATTTGATTGCTATGCAGTGTGCATGCTGCCCTTGTTTTCTAAGACAGAGATTAAGTTTTTAACGGGCCTTCAGCTCCTGTTTTTTTCCTCATTCTGGTTAGTATTCCAGCTTACTCACATTTTACAAATTGGAGTCTGTTTTGGTGTTGTTTCACTGCCATGAGTGAACTGTGTTCAAAGACCAGTTCTGAAGGAAAGGGCTTTTCTCAAAACCAGATGCTTAGTAGTTAGAGAGAATGAGATAGGAACTCTCATACACTGCTGGTGGGATTGTAAAATGATACGACCACTCAGAAAGGCAGTTTGGCATTTCCTCAAAAAGCTGAATATAGAAATTTCATATGACCCAGCTATTCCACTGGTTGGAAGAGACCCTAAGAAAATTAGAACTGAGACACAAATGGAGACTTGTGCACAATGTACAAAATGTTTCTATCTGCAATAGTCATCATCACAAGAACATGGAAATAGCCCAAATGTTCAACCACAATCGACCAGACTGAGAAACTGTGGTACATTCACATGACAGAATACCACGCAGCACTCTGGAGCAACGATTTTGAAAATTAGTACATAACTTGGGAGGGACTGAAGAGTATTTATTATGTTGAGTGAATTAATTCAGTCTCAAAAAGACAAATAGTGTATAAGACCATTATTGCAGAAATAGATAATAAAATGTGTATGAGGATCCAAGGGGAGAGGGTAGGAGCAGAGGGGTGAGGATGAGCAGAGGGGAAATCAGAGGGTCTCACAATATGATAAGTAGAGGGAGGAGTAAAGGGAATGGGAAAGATGTCATGAGGATATGGAAAGACAGGCTAACGAGAGGCATAGTTCAATGCCGATTAACTTTATAAAATATGATGAATTGGAATGATTTCATGAAACACAACTTGAATGAAGGATACTGTGAAACATGTATACAAACTCTGTAAGCCAACCAATAGAAAACAAAACTCCAGCTGTTTACAGATCTACATAATTGACAAAATGGTTCCCCCTGCTGTCTGTGATAAGTAATACTCTAAAGTGACTGACAACATTTTCTCATCTACAATCAGGAGAAGATAAATGAGATGAATGGGACCTTCTAAGAATCAAATCCCTATGCACATTCAAAAACTTCTCCAACAGGGTAAAAAGGGAAGCCACAGACTGGGAAAAAGATTTGGTAATGACATGTCAGATAAAGGACTTACATCTAGAATTTATAAAATACTTGAGCACCACAAGAAGATAAAGGTAAATAATCCAATTGAAAAATGGGCACAGGATATGAACAGAAACTTCACCAAAGATGACATTCAGATGGCCAACAAGCACATGAAGAAATTTTCAAAATCCCTAGCTCTAGGAGAGATGCAAATCAAAACAACTAGGAGATATCATCTAACCCCAATAACAGCAGCAAAGTTCAGCAGGACAGCAAACAACAAATGCTGGTGAGGTTGTGGAGAAACTGGAAACCCTATTCCCTGTTGGTGGAAGTGCAAAATGGTGCAACCACTGTGGAAAATGGTGTGGCTCATTCTCAAAAAGTTACAAATAGAGATACCATTTGACCCAGCAATTTCACTACTGAGAATATACCCTAAAGAGACCATAACCGTCATCCAAGCAGATATATGCACATCCATGTTTATCGTGGCTTTGGTCACACTAGCAAGGAGTTGGGAACAACCCAAGTGCCCATCAACATATGAATGGATAGAGAAGCTGTGGTATATTCACACAATGGAATACTACGCTGTATTGGAAAAGAAAGAAGTCATGCAATATTATTCAAAATGGGTGACCCTGGAGGACATTATGCTCAGTGAAATATCTCAGTCACAAAAGGACAAATACTGCATGGTGCCACTGTTGTAGAATGGGTCTCACATCAGGGTTGGGGTAAGACTGAGAAAAACTGGATAAATTATGTATACTGCATTGAAACAGATGAGGGAGAGAACAGTTTAAAGGCGATATATGATAGGGTATTATGGTTATCACAAGAGTCCAAAATTAAGGTTGCATAGTGGAGTGTACTCGGGGTGGTAGGGGGGATGCGAGGGGATTGTATACCAAAGAATGAGTTTTCCTTTTGCTTTTCGAAGAGAAGAGTGGACTTCGAGGGGTGGGCAGGGAGAAAAGTTCAACAATGAATGAATGGAAATTCAAAATCTCTGTAAGTATTCATTAAAATTAATAAAATAAAAAACCCATTTTCTCCCATGAACACTTTCATCCTTAGCTCAGTATTTGAATAATTTCTTGAACGTAGAGATTTAAAAGAAATAGCTAAAATAAACAAGTGATTGGTTCTTCTTCTTAAAAACAAAACAGTTCTGTACTAGAACCCACCCACCCACTCCCTGCCACAGAACTGATCCAGATTCCTAAGGAGGCTGGAAGTCTGACAAGCCTTTCTCTTTGTGAGAGGCTGGTAGGTTCAAGCTGCTGATCTTTCAGTTAGCAGCCTAGTGCTCTTGTATTCTAGAAAAATTATCATTTCACTTCCTTCTTTGCTTACCTGCACAATTTGCTTTCAAAACATTTCTTCTCACCTTCCAGCAAACCTACAACCAGCCTCAGCATTATCTCCATTACACCTCTGCCTGAAATATTCTTATCCCTAGACCTTCAAGTTCATTCTCTCCTTTCCTTCAGATCACCACAGAACCTGCATCCTCTCAGTGGGACTCTTCTAGGCAAACTACGGAAAATGTCAGTGTCACAGAGCATGTAGAACTTTGTAGGCTACTCTAAGGACTTTGGTTTTACTCTGACTAACCTTAGAGAGTTCTAAGCAGAGGAGTTGCATGACCTGACTTATGTTTTAAAAGGACTATCCTAGTTATTGTGTTGAGAACAAATAGGTAATTAATAAGTCCAAGGAGGAGACAGTGATCTAGCTGAAAGTAGATTGTACTGAGATGATTAACAACAGAGATAGTGAAGCATAATCAGATTTTGTATATATTCTGAAGATACAGCCAACAGAATTTCATATGGACCGACTATGAAAGATATCATTACCAAGGCTTTTGTAACTGAAAGCAGAGTTATCGCTGTCTGAGAAGGGGAAAGCTGCATATGCAGATGGACTAGTTTGAGATGTCAATTAGACAAATCAATTTAATATACTGTCCATAGCATCTTTCAGTATTGTGACACGAGTCTTAAATTTTTCAGTTCTTTCAGCTTGAGAAATGCAGAGAGTGCTTCCTTTTTAATTCCCCAATTCCAGCTATCTGCACATTCCATTATAATACTTTGCCTTGTCCTCCCAAGCTGCCCTAGCAAATCTGTTCAACTCTTTCACTTAAACGGTTTCTCGATGCTCCAGAGAAATCTTTAGAGTCTCTTCTGACATCCATTTTGATTTGTTCTTTCTCTTCTGTTTTTGTAATGACCTTTTGCTTTCTTCATGGATTATATCCTTGGTATCATCCCACAACTCAACTGGTCTTCAATCACTGGTGTTCAATGCCTCAAATCTATTTTTTAAATTTTCTTTTATACTGGTTTACATACAAAGTTCATATACATTGTTTTTCACACCACCGGACCTTTCCCCTTTCCTTTACCAATCCCTCACTAGTCTATTTTTTGCAAAGAATAAGGGTCGGGCAGATCTCAACATCCAGGCATCCAACAAAGTAGGTGGGTTACCACAGGGGCAACTTTTACCTTCTCAAAAATTCTTCTCACATTAGCAGTGAGGATCTGGGCGTTACCCCAGATTGTTAAACCTTAAACCTGTTCTTAAAATAATCTTGAAATTCAGACGGAATTGATTTATGATCATATTTTCATTTCTGTGGATTTATTTTCATTTTCTTTGGCCTCCATTTGAACTTGCATATGAGTAATTGATGACCTGACCACATCTGCCCCGGCTCAGTTTTGATTGCCGATATTAAGCTTTTCCAATACTTTCTTCCACAAATATAGTCAATCTGATCCCTATGCAGCCCATCAGGTGAGATCCAAAGTGGTAATTTGTGTCTTTTAAAAAAGGTATTTGCAATGAATTGTAAAAACATTGTAAAAACAAAATTCAATCATTCTATCTCCAGCCTCATTTATATCACCAAGCCCATATTA
The DNA here is from genome assembly GCF_000299155.1 of Elephantulus edwardii. Lineage (NCBI taxonomy): Eukaryota > Metazoa > Chordata > Mammalia > Macroscelidea > Macroscelididae > Elephantulus > Elephantulus edwardii. Next base: position 8,939,799 of record NW_006399881.1, on the reverse strand, counting down.
TTCCTTCTTCACTGTTTCCTCCTTTTGCATTCCAGTCACCAATTATGATTAACACATCTTGACTGCATGTTCGGTCTATTTTGGATTACACAATTTGGTAAAAATTTCTATTTGTCCCCCCTCTTTGGCTCTATATGTAGGAGCGTATATTTGAATAACAGTCATGTTAATGGGTCTGCCTTGTATGTATATGGCTATTATCCTATTACTCACAACATTGTATTTCAGGATAGACCTTGAAATGGACTTTTTGAAAATAAATGCAAATGAAAGCATCAAAAGGAGATGGAGGGAACACACATAGTCACTGTACCAGAAAGAAATGATTAACACCGAATAATTTCAGAAAGTACCATATGAACAGGAGCCAATGGTAATGACAGAGGAAGTAGAAGCAGCATTACAACCACTGGCAAAAAATAAGGCCCTAGGATTCGATAGGATACCAAGTGACTTGTTTCAATTAACAGATGCAGCCTTGGATGCGCTCACCAGGCTATGCCAGGAAATTTGGAGGACAGCTGTCTGGCCAGTGGATTGGAAGAAGTCCATATTTGTTCCCATCCCCAAGAAAGGCGATCCAAATGAATGTGGAAACGATCAAACAACATCATTAATATCACATATTAAAATACTGCCGAGGAGCATTAAAAAACAGCTAGAACAGTACATAGATAGGGAACTACCAGAAGTTCAAGCAGGATTTAGAAGAGGCCGTGGCAGCAGGAATATCACTGCTGAGTCAGATGGATCCTACCTAAAAGTAAGGAATACCAGGCGCATGCCTGTTTGTGCTTTATTTACTATGCAAAGGCATTTGACTGTGTGGATCATAACAAATTGTGGCTGACACTGAGAAGAGTGGGAATCCCAGAGCACTTAAGTGTGCTCATGCGGAACCTATACCTGGATCAGTGGGCTGTTGTGCGAGTGGAGCAGGGGAGCACTGCATGGTTTGGAACTGGGGAGTATGTCAGGATTGTATTCTGTCTCCATTCCTATTCAATTTGCATGCTGAGCAAATTATCTGAGAAGATGGACTCTATGAAGAGGAGTGTGGCATCAGGATTGGAGGAAGATTCATCAATAACCTGTGTTATGCAGACGATACAGCCTTGCTTGCTGAAAGTGAGGAGGACTTGAAACACTTGTTGCAGAAGATCAAGGAATGCAGCCTTCAGAATGGATTGCGTCTCATTATCAAGAAAACAAAGATTCTTACCACTGGACCGAAAGGTAGCATCATGATAGATGGAGAGGAGATTGAAACTGTCAACAGCTTCATCTTGCTTGGATCCACAATTAACTCCCTTAGTATGAGCAGTCAGGAAACTAGGAGATGCTGGGAAAATCTGCAGTTAGGACCTCTCCAAATTATTGAGGAATAATGATGTCCATTTGAGGACTAAGGTGCGTCTGAATCAGACCATAGTCTTTCGAATTAATTGCTATGCATCTGAGAGCTGGACAATGAAAAAGTATGACAGAAGAAGAATTGACGCCTTTGAGCTGTGAAGTTGGAGAAGAGCACTGAACATTTCATGGGCAGCCAAGAGAATGAACAGATATGTCTTGGAGAGGGTGTAGCCAGAGTGCTCTTGGGAGGCAGGAATGATAAGGCTTAGCCTCATGTATTTTGGACATGTTTCTAGGAGGGGATATTCCTTGAAGAAGGGCATGATGCAGGAAAGGGTGGAGGGTCAGCGAAGGAGAGGAAGACCCTCAACCAGGTGGATTGACACAGTGACTGCTGCAAAGGGCTCCTGTGTGTCAGGAAGTGTGTGGATGATGCAGGACAGAATAGAGTAAGATCTTTCGTTCGTAGGGTTGCTATGAGTCATACTTCACTTGACAGCACCTAAAAATAACAACAAAAATAACAAAGAGAGATGCTGAGTTTGTAGCTGGAGACACAAGTGTGAATTGGGAGCAAGAAGTATACTGGAAATACAGATTTGGAAGTAATCTGCCATGAGCTGTATTTAAAGCCAGTAAATTAAGATAAAACTGCCTAGGGATGGATATGGATCAGGATTTTTCAACCTGGCAATTCTGACCATATGGATCGGCAATTCTGACCTTATGGATCACCTAGTTCTTTGTTGTGAAAGCTATCTTGTGCACTATAGGTTGTTTAAAAGCATTCCTGTTTTATACCCACTAGATGCTAGTAGCAACTCACTAACAATACATAAAAGGACTGAGATATGTACAAGATTCTAGTATCTGAATGAAGAGCTGTGACTGGGGAACCTATCTTGGAGTATTTAATGCCTGGCTTGAATCTTAGCAGGCAAGTAGCAGATAGCCAGGCAAAATGAGCACGAGTCAAAGCCAGTTCTTAAAAAGTAACAGGCTGCTTGCAAACTACAAGTGGTTTAGAAAACACAATCTAGGAACTTCAGCAGAGTCGGACCATGACAATATTGTGGTGAGAATAAGCAGGAGAGTACTATGGTGCTGGTCTTGTACCTTCTCTGGCAGGGGTAGCAGTCCTAGCAGTTGTGTGGAAGGGTCAAGGTCAGAGACAGATAGAAAGCCAGTGTTAACAGTCTAGACAAGAGGAAAACCTGCATCAAGGGCAGCACTGGTAAGATTAGCGAAAGAACAAAAAATTAATTAGGAGCCCAAGTAAGTAGACTTTCCTAATTAGTTGGCTTTCCAGAAGCCAATGTCAGTGGAAGCCCAAAATCTCTGTAAATGTTTATGAAAATTAATAAAATATAATTATAGAAAAAAAACAAAATGATCTCTGACCAAATGTGCAACAATTAATAATAATAATAAAAATAAAAATAAATAAATTCCTGACCAAGTTTCAACCTTTCCTCATCAAAGCAAAACAAACTCAGTAGAAAAATAGCAGAGTGTGGTTATGGAATGATGAAAAGTTGTGAAACTAGAGCGAAGTGGTGGTTACACAACTTTTTGAATACACTAGGTGTCATGGATCTTCATAATTTAAAATGGTTAATTCAGTTATGTAGATTTTCTTGCAATAAAAAGTTTAAAACAAACTAAAACCACACACAAAGGTTATATAATCATGTAATTTACAGAGGAGAGAATGCCAGTAAACAAAAAACACCTGGATTTCACTGGCATTCGGGGCAATGAAAATTAAAATAATGGAATTCCATTCTGATTCCCACTCCACTAATAAGATTTCCAAAATTTTAAAAGATTAGTACTTTTCAATGATAGTGATTATGAAACAACAGCTCTTCTGGGCAGCAATTTAACTGTATGTAACAGAAAATATAATTATTCTTTGAATCAGCAATTCTAAGAATGTATCAACAGAAATATTCCCACGTGAACATAAGGTTCTATACAAGAATGATGTTTACTGTAGAGATGATGCAAACCAAAACATAAAGGCAACAGAAACATCCATCTAAACTCACTGCTGTGGAGTTAATGGTGGCTCAGCAATCCTGTAGGAGACAGCAGAATAGCCTGCCACATCTTTCAGCTGGGGAGCAGCTGGGGAGTTCCAGCTGCCTAAGTTTCCCTTAGTAGTTGAACTACTGTACCCTCAGGGCTCCTTCTAAATACAGGGAGGCAATAAATCAATCAGATAATCCATATTACAGAAAAGTACAATATATAACCTGAAATATATATGAAATAAAATGGAAAAATTTCACACCACACACACATTTTATGGGGAAACCAAATTATAAAACAATGTGTATTTCCATTTATATTTAAGGAAACAGCCTATGTCTTGGTAAATACACAGAAAAATATCTGAAATAATAACAATATAACTTCAATTTAGAGAGGAGAGTGGAATGAATAGAGGATTAGGAAGGGTGAAATTGCTGTAAAGTGCCATCAAGTCAGAACTCTCCAGTTGGTTTTCAGAGACAGTAAACTGCATGGGAGGAGACTATCCATTTTTCTTCTCTGGAGCAGCTGGGTGAATGTGAACCACTTGCTTTTGAGTTGGCAGTGCAGCTTCTTATTACAATAGCAAAGTGCAATTTTATTTTCCCCTCATACAAACATGAATTACTGTCATAATTTTAAAAACTAAAAATTTCATAATAAGTGTAACATACGACATGTGATTAGCTGATACAACAATGTGACAGGTAAAACAGATGGCTAATAAATGTTAAAGATTACTGCTAACCATCTTCACCCCCCCATCATTTTCTTCTTTTTTTTTTTTAATTAGCTGTTCTCACATATGTTTTACCCATTGGCCAAAGGGCTGGCATTGCCTGTAGCCTTCTGTCCTTGGGAAAACCCACTCTTAAAGCATTCATGCTGCTAAAAGTACACTCAAATTATTTTCTTTTCAATGCATAAGTCATATATCTAAATTGACAGTCTTAATCTTTTGTTTTTAATTATATTCAAAAGCTTTATAAGAGGATAATAATTTTTTTCCACTTCCAGTAGGCATAGCTGTAATAGTGATTTTTAAAAAATAAGTAGGGTGAGAAAAATACACTGACTCACAATTTCACTAAAACTTGGCTTTTATTCATTTGTTTAATCTACATTTTTTCAACATCTTCTCCAAAGCACAAATTATTTTTCCTTTCATAGCAAGTATTTTCTAATTAATACATTCTTTCTGAATGTACGACTTAAGATAACAGTGTTTTTTTAAACAAAATTCCTTCTAAAACCAAATCGTTTTAAGTGGTTCATATTTTTCTATATGCTTATCTATCATGTATTTCTTATATACTCTGTGAAAAAAAACTATTAATTTTTTTACTGTTTAAAATTTCTCTTTTTGCTTCCCTCTTTTGATTTGCATCTCTGTTAACCTTCCATGATCTAATTTTTTTTCCTAACAGTTGTTCCTTGGGTTTTGTTTTTAATTAACTTTAATGAACATTTACAGAGATTTTGGATTTCCATTGATTCAATGTTTCCCACGTCCTCAACCCCCATTTCACTCTTCTCCTTGAAAAGCAAAAGAGAAATTCCTTCATTGGTATACAATACCCCACATCCCCCTTCCCACCACCCCAAGGATACTCCACTCTGCAACCTTCATTCCAGACTTGGTTTTTAATTATAATTGTCTTATACCTTAATTTTCTGTATGTGAGTGATTTATGTCAGCAGAATTTGTCCTAATTTCATATATGTTGTGCATTATTTCATTAATTCCTGATTGATTTTAAATTTTGGGGCATCATTTTTTCTCCTATCACATACAAAGGATGACTAATAGTGAGCATGTGCATTTAGTAGAGCATTCCTTTCATATCTATAGTCAAGAACTCATTCTTCAGTGTAGTTTGGAGCTGACATAGCTTATCCTCCAGCAGGTTTTCAGAGACTGTAAATTACATAGGAGGTGACTGCTCATCTTTCTCTTGGGAAGCAGCTGGTGGATTTGAGCCAGTTGCCTTTGGTTTGGCACTGCATCTCCTTACCACTAAGCCACCAGAGCTCTTAAAGTCAAGAAAGAGGGTAGTAATTAATTGTGACTAGTAGGTGATGAAAATTGAGCCTTTACATTACTTGAAAATATAATAATTTAAAAAGCATTTCTGCTTTATCATGTTAAAAAAGACAAGCATTTAATCCCCATATTAAGAATATAAGCATTCTTACTTGCTTAAAGAACGTTGAAGGTGCCATTTCCGATCCACTTAGTGTTCGTAAGAGGAACATTGGCCAAGATGACACATTCATCTGGTATCCTATTTTATAAAATAAATCAGATATTATGAGAAGGTATTATAGCAAGTGTGGTATATTTTTTAAAAAAGTTTTAATCACCTACAACCAGGAGAAGATAAAGCAGATGAATGGGATCTTCTAAAACTCAAATCCCTATGCACATCCAAAAACTTCTCCA
>NW_006399881.1:8924274-8931548 GCF_000299155.1 Elephantulus edwardii | reverse complement strand
GAAGAGGAATGAACTGGCGAGGAGGGTAGAGAAAACAGTGCAACAATGAATGAATGGAAACCCAAAATCTCTGTAAATGTTCATTAAAACTAATAAAATTTAATTTTAAAAAAAGTTTTAATCACCATATGTTTCTAGAGAACGACTTTCTTATCCATGAACACAGGATATGGGAAGAGGCCTAGCTTGTACCTTCCTCTCAGCACCGCTGCTTCCACTGTACTGTTTGGCAACACTACTGCAGTGGGAGTAAAACTCTCATTTTAGAGAATTTCACCAACAAACACATACACACTGGAAAGGGGCCAAAACACCAGGGGTGATCCAAGCCAGAGTCCAGGAGAGCTTCCAAAAGCCACATAAGCAAAAGCTGCAAAAAACTTCCAGTTCCTCTTTTTTTCTCTGAGGCCCTAGTTCCTTTCCCTCCAGTGAATACACACTTAAATTGGCATATTTTCCCTGTATATCTAAAGTCAAGAAAGGGCTTACTAATTCCTTTGAACTAGTGGGTGACCAAATCTGACTTGTATGTAAATTTTACTTCAAAAGGGGGGAAAAGGTGTAAATACTAAATTTACATAAATGATATGTGTGCTAAAGTATTTAGGGGAAGTGTACTGAATGTTAGTCAGTAACTTACTCTGAAATGTATTAAAAGCTGATGGATCCACAGAAGGGTAGGTAACTGAAAAATCAAGCACGTTGTTATTATATGCTGTCGGGTCAGCTATGACTCATAGTGACCCTATGCACAATAGCTCTGAACCCTGTCCTATACTTTGCCAATCTACTCTCTGACACACCTGCCTTCATTACCCCAGTTACTGTGTCAATCCATCTCAACCAGGGTCTTCCTCTCTTGTACTGTCCCTCTACCCTTCCATACATGATGTCCTTCTCCAAGAACTGGTCCCTCCTGACAACATGCCCAAAGAATGTGAAATGGAGCCTCAATATCCTTGCCTTCAAGGAGCAGCCTGGTTTCACCCTCTCTAGGAGAGACCTCTTGGCAGTCCATGGTATGTTCTGCACTGCTAAGAAACCAAGTATAGTACAATATTAATGGCAGTCTAGGTGGTAGGCATGTGAGCTTTACCTATAAACTTCTTTTACCTTTTTAGTATGCCAGAAATTCTTCATAAAATATGTTAGGGGGGGAGCATCTAACTTTCACTATATATATATATGTCTCAAATATTTTTTTTGGAAATTTTATCAGATACTGAGCAAAGTTGTCTCAATAGAGGTTTTTCCTAGATATTCTCCGAGGTAATGTTGAGATTCATAAGGAGACTGGGTGGTCAAATGTTAGACTGTTAGCCAATAGGTTGGTGGTTTGAATCTACTAGTTACCCCTAACAGAGGGATGAGAAAGTCTTTCCCCATAAAATTGGCCATGGAAAGTGAAAGAAGAGTCATTATGAGTCATAATTGACCTGATGGCAGGGGGTTTCTCCGTTTTATGAGGTTCACAGCATCTGATAAATGTAGCACAGAACAATGGTCTTGTAGTCTTATATAGTTTTGAGGATCTATTTGATGTAACACTAGACTGCCCTGTCACAATTAGAAAAAGCCCTCCACATACTCTGATGGAAAGAGGCATTAAAATAGGGAAGCATGTGAATCATTGCAACAAGTCCATCAAAGAAGAAAGGTAGGAAATAAAAAGTCATTCCATAATGAACCTGTGCCAAAAATTTCCATAACCAGACTAACAAAAGAATTGATACTTGGAAAAACTCAAAGTTGGAGGGATGATTTGCTATATAATTACTGCTCTGAAGGACTCGGGAGGGGGGAAACCCCAAGAATTGATGGCATACCAATTGACCTATTTCAACAAACAGATGCTGCCCTGAACATGCTCACCAGGTTGTACCAAGAAATCTGGAGGACAACCACCTGGCCAACTGACAGGAAGAGATCTGTATTTGTTCCCATTCCAAAAAAAGGTGATCCAAGAGAGTGTGGAAATTATCAAACAAGATCGTCAATATCATATGCAAGAAAGATCCTGCTGAAGATTATCCAAAAACAACTGCAACAGCACATCAGTATAGAATTGCCAGATTTATAAACTGGGTTTAGATGAGGTTGTGACACTAGGGATATTACAGTCAATGTTAGATGGATCTCAGCTGAAAGCAGAGTACCAGAGGGATGTCTATCTGTGTTTCATTGACTATGCAAAGGCATTTGACTGTGTGGATCAGAATAAACGGTGGCTAACCTTGAGAGGAAAGGGAGTCCCAGGACATTTACTTGTGCTCATGTGAAACCTACATTTGTACAGAGTAGTCGTCAGAACAGAGCAAGGAAATACTGCTTCATTCAAAATCAGATGGAAAGGTGTACATGCCAGGGATGCTTCCTATATCCATACCTTTTCAATCTATATGAGGGACAGATCACTTGGGAGGCTAGACTCTGTGAGGAGAAATGTGGCATCAGGGGGGAAGATTCATCAACAACCTACATTATGCTGATGACACAACCTCGCTTGCTGAAACTGAGGAGGACCTGAAGTGTTTGCTGCAGAGGGTCAAGGACTGCAACAAAAACTCTCACCACTGGGCCAATTAGTAGCATAATGATAGAAGGAGAAGAGACTGAGATTGTTAACAATTTCAGCTTGCTTCATTCCACAATCAATACTCTTAGCACCAGCAATCAGGAAATCCAAAACTGAACTACACTGGGAAATTATGTTGTCAGAGACCTCCCCAAAATGCTGAAGAGCAATGATGTCTAGAGATTAATGTGTGCCTGATCCAGGCCACAGTCTTCGCAATCACTTGTATTTATATTACTGTACTATGTATCAGAGAGCTGGGAGAGCAGGACAATGACTATGGATGATAGAAGAATTGATGCCTTTGAGTTGTGGTGCTAGAGAGAGTACTGAACATACCATAGACTTCTAAGAGAACAAATAGGTCTGTCTGTCTTGGAAAGGGATACCCAAGTTGCTCCTTGGTGGCAAGGATTTTGAAGCTCCATCTCACATATTCTGGGCATGTTGCCAGGTGGGACTAGTCTTTGGAGAAGGACATCAAGCTTGGAAGGGTAGAGGAAAAATGCAAAAGAGGAAGACCCTAAATGAGACGGACTGACGCAGTAACTGGGTTAATGATGATAAGTGCACTGGAGACAATGAAATTGGCTCAAGAAAGGGCAGAGTTCAGAGCTATGAGTCACAAGTGACTCAATGGCACATAACAACAGTAACAATTACCATAATGTCTAAAAATATTTATCCATAGCATATATCCCACACTATGGTTAGAACACTATATAAAAATAATTCTCTAGATCTTATGCCTTTCTCTTAATTTCCATCTTATCTTCTTAATCCATGAAGTACCAAGATTTTCCTTAATATAATGTTGTTGCATGCCTTTGAGTCAGAATTCACTCATAGCTGACCCTCCATTGAGTTTTCAGAGGCTGTAAATTGCATAAGAGGAGACTGTTCATCTTTCTTCCATGAAGCAGTTGGTGGATTTGAACCATGTGCTACAGTGGCAGTGTCCTTACCCATTAGGCCACCAAGCTCCCTCTTAATGTAATAATTTTCTTAATTTTATAATTACCTAAAGTCAAACACAAATTAAAAGGCAAATGAAATATAAACAGATTAAAATGCACATAAAATCTCAAAACAGGCAAAAATTATCTATGATCTAGGAAGTCTAGACAGGGGCTACCTTTATAATAAGGGAGGTAATCTCTAGGAATCAGAGTTGATGGGGGTAGTTTCCGGGTATTGATGATGTTTTATTTCTACATTTGAGTGTTTGTTACACAAATGTGTTATTTATAAGACTTACACTTCTCTTGTGCACTCTTCTGTCTACATGTTAAACCTTTCTAAAATCTTTTCAATAATCAACTTTAAGACATATGTAAAAACTAGGTAATGAATAAATTAACCAAAATTATACTTTGTTGTATATATTTCTAAAATACATGCCAATAAGAATATAATGCTATTTCATACATATATTTAAAATTAATGAAATCTATAAAGTAATTTAAAATGATCATAAATATAGTTATCTCTGAAATGGTGCCAATCATTACAGCTGCATTTTCTTTAAACAAAATACAAAAATGTATTACCATGTTCCAAATAGAGAATTAAAATCCAAGTAAGTAAATACTAAGCCTTAGGTTTAGAGTTAGACTCTTACAGAATTCTGCATGATTCAATATTACAAAATCAAATAGCATAAAACTTAAATGATATGAAGAAAGAAATGAGGACAAGAGGGGAAAAAAGCAGAAAATATATATGCCCTTTTACTCCTGAACCATCTTCTTGGTATAATCCAGTTCCCATTAGCTCTCAAAAATATATTTTTAAATCAAAATAGGTATAATTAATAATAAAGAATAAGAATAATATAAAAAGATATGGCTAAAAGAATGGCCATCATTGTGTTTAATATTTGGTTTTCGTGTCATTTTTCACTAATAGGAAACAAAAGATTCCATGAGGTTTTAACAAAGATTTTTCATTTTCAGTAAACAAAATCATATCCACTATTCTCTGAAAATGCATAATAATGATTATCTAAATGACTTACTGCTTTTTTTACCAGAGTATCTGGATATTCCTAATTTTAAAAAAGAAAAATATTGCCCCAAATTAAGAGTCACATTTTTTACTTTTAAAAAACTTGGCCAACATTTAGAGCTATATCCTGGGATCTTAAATACTTTTACTAAAAGTTCCATCCTCCTCCTTCTCCTGCACTTTTCCAGACTATACAGATACCTAAAAGTACCCCTCTCACTATTGATTTCTTCTCATTGTAAGTGTTCTGAAATACCCAAATTGGAAAATGGAGATTGGATGTGAAGTCTTTTTTTGTGATCACCTGTAGTGAAAATGCTGAATTGCTTAGTGGACAATTCGGAGAGAGGAAATAATCTGTAATCAAATGCTACAAATATCTTCTCCAGCAGGGTATCTAAATCTGAATCTGTAAGCTAAAGAGGTGCTTTAGACATTTCCAGTTTGAAGACTTAGTATGACTAGGGCATGTTCCACACAAATATGAGAAATGCAAACTTAAGCAATACTCTGTAACCTACATGGTATGAAGTTCTTGCTTCACGGTACATTCTCCATAGTAATCATCTGACTACCTTTTTGCAAAAATGTCTAAGACAAAAGGTTTTTTAAAAGACTACTTAAAATTATTTCCATTAAACATCACATTGATAAGAATATATTCTTTTAAAAAATGCTTATCCTTACCTAGTGGAGGCTGAAGTAAGTCTCCTTCCTTTTCACATGTTCCAACAGGCTGTATGTCTGGGGAATCAACAAGTCTCCAAAAGTCATTCCTATTGTCACTGCCATCCAGTCTTAATCGTAACCTGGCACCAGTAATCCCAACAACTGTGGCAATACACACTGAAGTAGTATTGCGAGGGTCATGAGCTTCCAACTTCATACCAACTTTGAAGTCATTAGCTGGTGGAATCTTGGACTATACATATATGTATATAAATAAAATTTTGTTAAAATGTTATTAACTATAGGAAAAACAGTTATACAACTAAAATACCCAAGAAATGTTTTAAGTTACAGCAGATGATAAGTAAGGGTTGTAAGGGTCAAGGAAGAGATGTCTAAATCTGTTCCTTGGCTTGACATATAGCATTAAAACACTAATCACTGCTGGTCTAACTCATCTCACTATTTCCAGGCAACACCAATATACTCACTAAATGATATCTTTAATAACTTTCTAAAACAGGAATCTGATGAAGCCATTTCCCTTGAAATAAAGCAATCAGCAGCTTACCACTGCCTAAGGATAAAGTCCTTTCTTTGTACAGTTTAAAAGTTTACATACCTTTTAACCTAATCCCCTCTCTATGGCCTCTACCCGCTCTCTGCTTCAACCACCACATACCAACCCTCAAAGCTCAGGCTCTTTTACCCTCACATGCCTCTGTTTCTTGTGGTGTCTCTGCTTTGAATACGCTTCTCTTCATCCTACCCATCTCAGGTAGCTTCCCTTCTGTAAACCTTCCCAGTACAGAGTTATCACACTTCTCATATTTATTTATTTACATATCTATCTTTCTCTCCAGATGGGCAGTCATAAGGGCTTAGTATTCTTCTTAGTATTCCTGACGAAGAGCAAATTCTTAATGAATGAATGTAAAGAAACCATCTGGCTCCTAACTGGCACTCCTAGTCACTATCTACTCACACTACTAGAAGCTAACAATAAAACAGACACTATTCAACAAATTACGTTTACATTAATATTTACAATATATACACAATTAGGTATACCTGTTTGAAATACTCTGGAGGAGCACCTACAGATCTGGTTTCTTTCAAGTATCTGTCCCACTGGAAATCATCTGAGGAAAAAAGGGGGGAAAACTTGTTATGTTAGTATATAAATATATATACATATTAATTCACTTTCAAGAATAAAATTGGTTTTACTTACATTATTACTCAAAAAATTATTTCCAAAAAAGAATTTTCTAACTTTCCATGATTACTAGAATGAAAATTAAAAAATCCAGCTTCCTGGTAATAATGGCTCTGATGTATTAGAAATTACAGCCAAGGTCCTCTCAATGGAATGAGAACTACAGCACACTGAATCTAAAAGTGTGGATTCTAGAAACAGGAAAATTTACAGAATAATAGTAAAATCTATTCACTTGTCTTTGATAGAAACTTAGTAAAAAAATGTGTTTTTATCCCATTAATATGAAGGTGCTTCTGGGTTAAACATGGGAAGCGAAAAGTATTTAGGTAAGTGGTGTAACACAATCTTTTCCCTGCAATGCTTATGAAAAGAAAAAAAATGATCACCAGACTAGGTTTTTAATCTTATGTTACATCACCAACCAATGTGTCAAGAAGATTTTTTTGCAAATAAGAGTAAGTTTGCAGAACAAAGCAATAAACCAATCAATGATACAAACTATTTTAATGATCTCTATTTTCTATAACCTCTTGCTTCTTTTTCTCTCCCTCAGTCTTTATGATATGATGCTAGAAGATCATAAATAAAATTACCAAAAGGCTACAAGATTGGACTTTTCCTTCTATAGTCAATACTTGTTGTGCATAGAGTAGGGAAGGGTGTACGCCAGGGATGCATCCTGTCTCCATACCTTTTCAACATGTATGCAGAGCAGATTATCCGAGAGGCTGGGCTCTATGAGGAGAATTGTGGCATCAGGATTGGTGGAAGATCTATTAACAATCTCCATTATGCAGATGA
>NW_006399881.1:8892563-8922305 GCF_000299155.1 Elephantulus edwardii | reverse complement strand
AAAACTAATAAAATTTAATAATAATTTAAAAAATAAATAAATAAATAATAAAAACATATATAATGTTTAGAATCCATTGAATGATCCATGATAACTTCTCAAAAAAAGGTCACATAACTGGTTAAGGCTGGTATAAAAAAAAAGACTCCTTCCTAAATTCAAGGAATATAGCCTAAAAAGGAAAAAATATAGAATACATAAAATATATAAATTCTACTGACTGAAAATGATATAACTCAACTCACTCACTACCAACTATCAGAACCAGCTACTAGATGACTCTCCAGTGGGCTATAAATTGCATGGGAGGAGACTGTCTATTATTTCTCCCATGGCGCCTCTGGTAGATTCTAACCACCAGAGAAGTTGGAGATTTTTAGTTTTTGGGTTAGTAGTGTAACTCCCTACAGACTACACTACCAGAACTCTCTATTTTTTTTTTAAATACAATGGCAACCTTATCTAACTCTGATTTATTTTAGGTAGCTCATGGGAATAAAATCGTCACCTATTTCTAAAATTACAATACTGTTTCATATTGTGTACTTTATCTAGCCTGACAACTTTAATTCACTGTATCAGTTAGACTGCAAAACACTGAAAGATAGTACTTAAACATCATATAAAATTTTAATTCTCATCAACTCTGAAGGTTTGTCTGTGGTTTTTCATTTACTCACTTTAAAAAAGAAACAAGTATCATAGTTCTCCTTCCTGGAAGAAATCGATGTTACTAGTCTCTTATGGATCCTTCAAGAAATATTACACACAGAGATACAGACATGCATACAATGGAATTGTGATAAATGTTTAACCAACTTTACAAAAAGCCTGTCTGCAGATTTCTGAGTGTAAGTACTGTCATCATGCAAGATGCCAAAATGAAGTCACCAACCATGAAGTTGAGAAGAGAGGTGCATAATTAGCACTCCCATGCCAGTAAGAATCCACTCTAGCACACCAACCTCATATATCTCTGTATACATAAATTATAGTATCACTGTTATTGTTAGGTGTCATTGAGTCAAGTGTGATTCACAGCGACCCTATAAAAAGCCAACCTGAAACTTGCCATAACCTGTGCCATTCTCATCACCCCTGACATAGCTGAGCCCATTTCTGAAGTCAGAATGACAATCCATCTCATTCGGGGTCTCCCTCTCCTTTGCTGACCAAGCATGGTGTCCCTTTCCAAGGAATAGCCTTGCCTAGCTACATGTCCAAAGAATGAAAGATGTGGTCATCCTTGCCTCCAAGGAGCACTCTGGCCCTTTCCAGGACACATCTATTTGCTCATTTGGTAATCCATGGCATATTCAGTACCCTTTCTCCAGCACAACTCAAAGTCTTCAATTCTTCTGTCATCTTGTCCAGCTCTCAATTGCATAGCTAGTGACTGAGAAGGTGCACCTTAGTCTTCAAACTGACATAAGTCAATTCTAACATATGCATAATGTTTTGTACTTTGCCTTTTTAAAATAATTTTTATTGGGATTTTAATGAAAGTTTACCGAAAACTTGGATTTCCGTTCATTCTCACATTTTCCTGCCTATCCCCACCACCAGTTCACTTTTCTCTTTAAAAAGTTCATTTTTTGTTGCACAATTTCTGCTCTCCCCACAACCCTAGTCCACTTTGCTATGTACCTCTTATTCTGGACTGCTGTCTTGCAAATAATGCCTAATCATATATTCCTTTTAAACAATTCTCTCATCTGTTCCAATGCAGTGTTTATTATTACTCTCTCTTTTCTTAGTTTCCCTGCAAAACCCAGCGTCAGTCTTGTTTTATAACAATGGCATTTATATTTGTCCTTTTGTGACTGGAATACTCTCCTCCAGGGTATAATATTTTGTATAATATTTTATGAGTTCCTTGTTTTTCAGTGTTGTGTATTATTCCATTGTGTGAAGAAACCACAGCTTCTCTATCCATTTGTTTGTTGTTGGGCACTTGTATTGTTTCTATCTCTTTGCTATTGTGATAAACATAGGTATGTACATATCTGTTTGGGTGGAAGTTCTAGTTTCTTTAGGGTATATTCTAAGTACTGCAATTACTGGGTCAAATGACAAAGAGAATACAGAAATGGAGCTAAGAAAAGCAATACTCATCACAATAGCTAACCACAAGAGACATATCACATAGGTCATAACATTAATGTTCTACACCCTAGTATGGGGGTAGCACCTGGTATCTTACAAGTTTATGAGTAGCTATCTAAGATACAATACCTATTGGTCTCTACTAGTCTGAAGTAAAAGAAAATGAAGGAAAAGATGCAAGGAAGAAACTAGTCCATAAGACTAACAGTGTTATAGACTAACAGTCTACATAAGCCATGGCTTCTTTCAAACTTAACCCTGAAATAAATGGTGTATGGCTTCCATTATCAACTGTTCAAATCAAAGATACAACGGACAGTTTTAGCTAGAAAATATGTAACACAAAACTTGAACTCATCATGGAATAATCTGTACAAAAATCTGTATAGGTTCCACATGAGTACAGTTAACCATTCTGGAATTCCCATTCTTTGCAATGTTATCTATAATTTGTTAGGATTCACACAGCCAAATGTCTTGGCTTAATCAATAAAATACTAGTAAATACCTTTCTAGAATTCTCTGATATCAGCCAAGATCCATCTGACATTAGCAATGATATCACTTGTTCCAGGTCCTCTTCTGAATTGAGTTTGAATTTCTGGGAGCTACCTAGGTGTATACATCTGCTTCTGAATCATCTTCAGCAAAATCTTATCAGGCAATGTTCTGTTGCTATTCATAAGGTTTTCACTGGCCAATTTTATTTTTAAAAGTAGATAGGTTCTTCTTCCAATTCTGTCTTAGTGTGGAAGCTCTGTTGAAACCGGGCCACATCTAATAGGTGATGCTGCTAGTATATGAAGTATCAGTGGCACAACTTTCTGCATCACAGCAACATACAAATCACCACATTATGACAAAATGACAGATGAGTGGTGGCTTTTAATCTCTAAGAACATACTTAGAAAAACTTGGTTATATTACTTCAAATCAATGCTTTTTCATAAAAAAATAAGACTTTCTAAATACATACGCTATTTTGTATACATTTGCAAGTCCTATTTACTAATATGCAAATGGTTCAGTTTCTAACTTTGGAAAAGATTAACCTATTAAACATGATGCTCTGGAGGTGATCAATATAAATAAGGTGTGGGGGGGAGCTGAAAGTGATAAACATTTTTCTTTTATTTGAAGCTATAAATATTTACAATCTTCTGACAGCTTTACATTAAATTTGCCTAAACATACACCTAAAAAGTTACCTTATTTTAGGCTTTGTATTAAAGTCTGATATTTCTATTGGTACTATTTCTTCAATGCCCACAACTAACAAACGTTGTCTGAAACTATAACTCAACATGTCCTAAAGCTTTCCTTATGGATAGATGGAAGTTCTCCCATAAAAGTGTTTTCTCTTGTGCTGTTTTCCTAGTCATTCATAATTGTGCAGAAAGGACATGATGGAGAGGGAAAAGTTGAGAAGTCCATTGTTATACGGAGTTGAACTCCACATCTTCACCTACATATTGAAAACTTTACCATCAATATGGCAGAAAGACTGAAAAAGAAATCAACTGAATCATGGATCTCAATGCTTCACACCCAGCTAGCACTCAATCTTTCTTTCCTCTTTTGTTTCAGATCCTAGATATAAAGCCAATTACAAGGACTTCATCACCAAAATTACAGAGTTAAAAGAGCTTTTTAACACTTTTAAAGTAGGGCAGTTTCCAAAACTATGAGATTGAGGCCAGAGAGAGGGCTGCCTATGGGGACAGATGAGGAGAGAAGTAATTCTGGCCAAAGAACTGTATCCTTAATAATTTCTGATCCTGAACTGTAGCCCATTATTTTCCCTAAAACGCTATAATCATTAGTGTGGTCTGTGAGTTCTTTGTAGCCACTGCAGTCAATTACCAAACCTAGCAGGGAAGTAGAGTACACCACAGCAAGGATGGTTGGTATTAAAATCATTAAAAGGATTCTGAGCACAGGGGAACAAGCCTGCTAATAGTAACTGGCCACTATTATAGGAGATTCTCCTTAACCCTTGTGAAGTTAAGAGGACATCAGACACCACCACTCTTGTGTTCACATTTTTTATAGGGTCTGTAGCTAAGGAGTAAAGTCTAGGTAGGACACAAGTTGGGGAAATGTTGGGAAATAAACAGAAACTAAAATAAAAACTTCAGAAGAAGTCACTTAGAAGGAATGTTTACAGTGAGATGAAGACATACTCCTAAGGTATTGACATTTAAAGAGGAATCAGATGAGAAACCTAAATCATAGTTAGGAAGTTACAAGAGAAGTCACAATAAGTAAAGGAAGAGAAAGTGGCAACAGTGAGTGGAAGGGTTAAAATCATGACATGTCCAGTAAAATACGGATCAAAGTATGTCTATTCAATTTGAAAATACAGAGATTAACATATTTTATCAATAACATTTCACCAAGTTGTGAAGATAGAGGCTGAGTTACAGGGAATGGGGGAAGGACTGGAAGTGAGGAAAGGGTACTCATGAAAACATGCAACTTGAGAGTGAAAAGCAGCATGGAGAGGAGTTAGAGGGCTTAAGAAGGTTCTTTTTCATCTTTTAAAACCATTTTTAGAGGTGAATTTTTAAAAATGTGAAAGTTTTGAAAAGTTCAATGGCTATGGAAATAGTCAGTAGAAAAGTTTAAAAGAATCAAAAGGTTTAAAGCAAGGTCTTTGAGATGGTAAGGAGGACTGGGACTCACGATTGGAGGCCTTATTCCCACCAGAGATGGAAAAGATGGGACAAAGAACATAAAATCAGACAGAGCTAGTCACAAATATGTTCTTATTCCATTTATAAAAAATTTACAGAATAGGCAAAATTGATAGAAAGAAAATAGATCAGTAGTCGTCTAGGGTTGGGAAGAGGGAATGGAGAGTGACTGCTAATGCATACAGGGTTTTTTTCTCAACTACTACAAAGGTCCAAAAACTGACTGTGGTAATGGTTGCATAACTTTGTGAATATACTGGAAATCACTAAATTGTACATTTTAAAGGAGTGAACTACATAGTATGTGAATCACATCTCAATAAAGGTTTACTATTTTAAAAAACTATGGAGGAAAATTTGTGGAGTTAAGGAGATAACTTTTAGCCAAATGGCCTCTATTGAGAGTTTGAAGAAAGCACTGAAGAACAAACAAGGCAATGCTGAAGGGAGGTGAAGCAGCACTGAGGTCCCAGCTATGTGACAGAGTCTATGGGATTACCTCCAGAGAGGAACCTTGCTGGCTGCTAACCAAAATACTGTCAGTTCAAGTTAAGCTAGTAGCACTGTAGGACAAAGACAGAGAACACAATGAGGTGGTTCACCTTTGTCACATGGAGTTGTTGTGAGTCAGGAGTGACTCTATGGCATAGTGTGACACGTGTTCACACTACAGGCAACCTATGCTTAGGAAGAGAATGTCACAGGGTGAACTGCATCAGAACTGGGACCAGCAAAGTAGGTACAAGGATTATGCCTGGAAATCTTTGGTAAATTAAAGGTTGCAGTGGTTTTGTTTGTTTGTTAATTTTGCCTTCTGAAGAAAATTTCCCCTTTTCCTTAAGGATTGGGCAATAGATGAGATTCCATCCCCTGAGTTGCTGATGCAGCATTATCTGTATGTTGTTCATGATGAAGGGATTGAGCTATTAATAACACAGGGTTAATAAATGAATGTTTTGCTGAATATTTTTATAATCTACATAAGCATTGTTATGTGCTTTATATGCATTGTTTTAATTTAATCCCAAGAGGCTACAAGGTAAGTGCACTATCTTTGTGCTACAAAAGAAAAAGGCTGACTCAGACCCAATGAGTAATATTCTAAGTTCACATGGCCTGTAAGGAGTAAGGTGAATATTCTAGAGCAGGTCTGTCAGATGCTACTCCCATACCTGAGCTCTTAACCACTTACACCTGACCATCAAAAAAAGATTTTCAATGTGATTCTAATGTTAAAAGCGAGTGGTTTATTAAAAATAAGATTATTCTACATTAGTAGTAGTCTATTATTAAAGGTAAGTTAGTAACAGATGGGCTATTACTAATTAGTAATAGATAAATAATTACACTGAAATACATATTTTTATTTAATCCTAAACCAATTTATCTTGAAGCAAAATAATGAAGTAAAAAATCCAAAATAAAACACAATTCTTTTTCTTTCCTATAACTTTGATTTTAGATTTACAGAAATTTGTTGTTGATGACTGCAGTCAAGTAGAACTCATGGCAACCCTATTGTCATTTATCAAAGTTCATAGCATTTCCAGAGGCATGTTATTTAAGAAGTACATTTACTGTATATATATTGTTCCAAAATCAACAAGAAGATAGTTCACATTAGTGCTAAGTGAGGAGTAAAACTATGTTGTATTAGACTACTTCAAATTCTACCATCCTGTGATAGTAAATACAACAATTATTACAGGTGATGGTTACACAGTATGATTAATGTAACTGATATCACCCAATTGCACAGTTGGAAAAAATGTCAAACTGGCAAATGTTGTGAATTTTTTTTCTAGCTAAAAAAAAAAAATCTTTGAATGAAATAACTAGCACCTGGAACAAAACTGATGAAACTTGTAATTTTGATTGCTCAGGGAGGGACTCAGTGGCTGAGAGATAGGGTAAAGAATGTTCTTTCCCTATTGTGTATTTTTCAATTTTGAACCATGTAAAGTTTATGTATTAAAAAATTTAAATTCAAGAAATGCAAGTTGTATTACAAATAAATAAAAGTCAAAGGTAGTAAACAACCTACCAGTTTGCACAGAAGTTGTGTGTGAGGGAGGACTTCTATCTTGATTCTCCTTCTTAACATTCATTGACTCTAAAAATAAATATGTAAATAGCAGGTCACAGCAATGGATTAAAAGATTACTTTGAAAAAACACAAAAAAACTTACTTCCCTACCATTTATCTGTCAGTTATCTATACTGTGGTTGCTTGTATGTTGTTATAATGTTAGGCATGTTGTCAGGAGGAGCTAATCCTTGAGAAAGGACATCACACTTGAAAAGATGGAGAGTTGGCGAATGAGAGGAAGACCCTCAATGAGACAGAATGACACAGTGACGACAACGATGAGCTTAAACACAGTTGAGATTGTGAGGATGGCACAGGATCAGGAAAGGTTCCCATTGGTTGTACACAGGGTGGCTGTTAGAATCAACTCAAAGGCACTAAACAGCAGCAAACCTATTTTCTAATATAAACCAGTTTTCATTTTATTAAAATTTTATTGTCTGCACAGGACTTAATATTTTCTAATATACTATGTACTTTACCCACTAAACCACTGGGGCTTCTTTATACTATGTACTTTATAGGTGTTGTTGGGTGGCATAAGCAATTAAACGCTAGATTGCTAACTGAAAAGTTGACAGTTTGAGTCTACTTAGAGGTATCTGGGAAGGAAAAGCATGATGAGCTAGTAATAGCCATTGAAAATCCTATGAAATTCAGTTCTATTCTGAAACACACTGGGTTGGAACTGACTGCATAATGTTTAAAAATATACTAATTTATTTTATGATATGTCTCCACTCATCTAAATGTAAGCTCTAAATGGAAAAGGATTTATTTATCTGTTTTGCTTACTGGCATAGAATAAGATCTGGCATGCAGAACACTCTTAATCTGTGATGAAGTAATCAACAAATGATCCTTAAAAAAAAATTGAGGGGAGCTCTGGTGGCCTAGTAGGAAGAGGCTGCACTGAAATCCCAGAGGTACGTGGTACAAATCCACCAGATGCTGTGCTGGAGAAGGAGGGGCAATCTCCTCCTGTACCAGTCAGATCCGACTTGATGGCACACACACACAAAAATAATAAAATAAAAAAATAAAATCTAATGATCCTAAAAAAAAATTAAAAAACTGTTTCTGTCCAGTAGATTCCAACTCATAGTAACTTATAATAACCCTATCAGGTTTCTAAGGTTTTAAATCTTTACAGAAGCACGCTGCCACATCTTTCTTATGCCAAGTGCCTGGTGGATTCAAAGCACCAACTTTTGGATAGCAGTCAACCACTTTAACCATCATACCACCAAGGCTCTTAGTTGACATTTTTAAATGTTGTTGTTGTTATGTGCCTTTGAGTCGCTTACGACTCATAGCAACCCTATGCACAACAGCAACTCTGCTCTGTTGCGTGCCAATCGCACTGTCTCTTATATACCCATCCTGATTACCCCAGTCACTGAATCAATCCACCTCATAGAGGGCCTTCCCCTCCTGCGCTGTCCCTCTCCAAGGACTGGTCTCTCCTTACAACATGTCCAAAGTATGTTAGACGGAACCTCAGAATCCTTGCCTCCAGGGAGCCACCCGGTTTAACCCTTTCCAGGATGAATCTGTTTGTTTTCCTAGCAGTCCACAGCACCCTCAATACTCTTCTCCAGCACCACAGCTCAAAGGCATCAATTCTCCTTCTATCCTCCTTTGTCACTGCCCAACTCTGTGATGCATAACAAGTGATAGCAAAGACCATGGCCTGTATCAGATGCACCTTAGTCTCCAGAGAGACACCACTGCTCTTCAGTACCTTGGAGAGGTCCCTAACAGCAGACTTTCCCATTGCAATACGTCTTTTAATTTCCTGATTACTGGTGCCGAGAGTATGACTGTGGAGCCAAGCAAACTAAACCTGTAAACAATCTCTTCACCATCCATCCTGATGCTGCCAGTTGGTTCAGTGGTGAGAATCTTTGTCTTCTTGACATTGAGCCTCAATCCACATTGGAGGCTGCAGTCCTTGACCCTCTGCAGCAAGTGTTTCAAGTCCTCCTCGGTTTCAGCAAGCAGGGTTGTCATCTGCATAACGCAGACTGTTGATAGGTCTTCCACCAATCTTGACCCCACATTTCTGCTCATAGAGCCCAGGCTCCTGGATAATCTGTTCTGCATACAGGTTGAAAAGTATGGAGACAGGACACATCCCTGGCATATGCCCTTCCCAATTTTGAACTATGCAGTGTTTCCTTGCTCTGTTTTGACGACTGCCTCTTGGTCCAAGTATAGGTTTCTCATTAGCACGATCAAGTGTTTTGGTATTCCCATTCTTCTCAGAGTCAGCCACAGTTTGTTATGATCCACACAGTCAAACGCCTTTGCATAGTCAGTGAAACACAGATAGACATTCCTCTGGTACTCCCTGCTTTCAGCTAAGGTCCATCTAACATTAGCTACAATAGCCCTAGTACCATGACCCCTTCTAAACCCAGCCTGGACTTCTGGCAGTTCTCTGCTGATGTGTTGTTCCAGTCATTTCTGGATAATCTTCAGTAGAATTTTGCTTGCATGTGAAATCAATGAGATGGTTCTATCGTTTCCACACTCTGATATTGTTCTATAGTTTTAATACTATATAATATAAATTAACATGCTCTAGAACCAAACTTTTTTTAAAAGCAAGTAACTGAAAAGACCATGGTTTGAATCAGGTGCACCTTGGAGCGGTCCTCAACAGCAGATTCTTCCAATGCAGTATATATTCTGGTTTCTTTTATTTTCCCTTCTGATTTCTGCTGCTGCCATGGGTGCTGACTGTGGATCCAAGGAAGATGAAATCAGTACAACTTCAATCTTTTCTCTATCTGTCATGATGTTGCCTACTGGCCCAGTGATGAGTGGTGATGCTGAGATATAATCCATATTGATGTTCTCCAGAAAGTGTTTCAAGTCCTCCTCACTTTTAGCAATCAAGGTTGTATCATGTACATAAAACAAGTTATTGATGAGTCTTCCTCATATCCTGTTGCCACATTCATTGTCATAAAGTCCAACTTGCTGAACGATCTGCTTGGCATAAAGACTGAATAGGTATGGACAAAGGATACAGACTTGATGCACACCTTTCCTGATTTTAAATCATGCAGTGTTTCCTTGTTCTGTTCGGACAACTGATTCTTAGCCTATGTATTGGTTTTGCAGGAGCACAATTAGATGTTCTGGGATTCCCATTTTTCTCAATGTTGTCCATATTTTGTTATGAGCCATACAATCAATGCCTTTGAGTTGGGTTGGAGGAGTACTGAGTATTCCATGGACTACCAAAAGAATGTCTTAGATTTGAAAGTGCAACCAGGATGCAAGGATGGTGAACTTTTGTCTCACATCCTCTGGGCATGCTGCTAGAATATCCTTAGAAAAAGACATTATGCTTGATAAAACAGAAGGTTAGTGAAAAGAAAAAGACCTTGGACAGATGGACTGACACAGTGACTTTAACAATGGGTTCAAGCATATTAAAAATGGTGAGGATGACACAGGACAAAGCAAAGTTGAGATCTGTTGTTCAAGGGTTGCTATGAGTCACAGGCAACAAGGAAAGTAGATGCTTTTTGAAAGTTCAAAGCTAGACTACAACATAATCAGAAGTTGAAAATTGTGTTTCAACAATTTAGGCAGTTTTTTCTCTATGCCAAGCTAAGGGTCTCAAACAACACTGAATACTGTGGCCTTACCAGGTCATTTCATCTGTATATATGACAGTATTGTTATCCAAAACTGGGAGCCTTTGTGGCAAAATAGTTAAGGTATTTACCAAAAGTTGGCAGTTTGAAGCTGCTCAGTGCCTGTGGAGAAGAGAGACTAGGGAAAGACAGCCTAGAAAACTCTGAGGCAGTTCTACTCTATCACATGGGGTTGCTATGAGTAGGAATAGAGCACTCATACAGTACCTGAAAACATCATCTTTAAAATGACTCCTTTTGTGTGAATATACTACAGATTCTCTATCCATTCATTTGTTGATGGGTACCTAGGTTGTTTCCATATCTTTGCTATTGTGAACAAAGCAGCAATAAACATAGGTGCATATATCTGTTTGGGTGGCAGTTATGTTCTCTTTGGGGTATATTCCCAGCAGTGGAATTGCTGGATCAAATGGTATCTCTATTTCCAACTTTTTGAGAAAGTGCCATACTGCCTTCCATTGGGGTTGTACCATTTTACACTCACACCAACAGTGAGTAAGGGTTCCAGTTTCTCTACAACCTTGCCAGCATTTGATGTTTGCTGTTCTGTTGTATTTTGCTATTCTTACTGGGGTGAGATGATATCTCATAGTTGTTTTGATCTGCATGTCTCTTAGAGCTAGGGATTTTGAATATTTCTTCATGTGCTTGTTGTCCATCTGAATTATCTTCCATGAAAGGACAAATACTGCATAATGCCACTGTTATAAAATAGGACTGACATGGGTGGTAGGGTGGAAACTAAGAAAGAAGGGGACAAATAATGTACAGTGCATTGAAACCAAGGAGGAAAAGAACTGTTTAAAAGGTATAATTAGGTATTATTTGCATGACAACAGTCCTATATAAGAGATGCATCGCAAAGTGGACTGGGGGGAGGGAGTGAGGAAATTGTGCAACAATGAAAGAAGTTTTTTTAAGAACAAAGTTAACTGAGTGGGGGTAAGGGAGGAAAATGTGTAACAATGAATGAATGCATATCCAAGTTCTTGCTAAACTTTAGTTAAAATCTCAATAAAAAAATTTATAAAATGACTCCTTTTAAAACTTAAATTGGAAAAAAACCACTTAAATTGTAACACTGTAAATCATACCAAAAAAGGAGTCATAATTAACATAATCAGATAATGTTCCTATTTCCTCAATTATCTTAACTATTTTAAACTTGCTTGAGTCAGGTTAAAATGAAAATTCCCTCCCCAAACCCCACCCCCTACCCCCAAATATAATCCACTCTGCAACCCTCATTGCATACTCCTATGATACCAATGAGGGAGTTTTTCAGTTTTTCTTTTGCTTTTCGAGGAGAGGAGCGAATGGGGGGGAGGGGGAGGGGTTTGTGCGGGGAGAAGGGTGCAACAATGAATGAATGGAATAAAAAAAAAACCAATGAAAATTCCATATATAGCACAGATGACATCTCTCTCTAGTCTCTTTTGACCTACATGCTCTTCCTCCTCCTTTTATCCTCCCTTTCTCCTGTTATTTTTTTCCCCCAATGACACCAGTTGGTATATCCGTTATAGTTTTTCTGTTTGAATTTTGCTGACTGCCTTTCCATGGTGTTATATTCTTCTGGCCCTTCTATTTCCTTTAACTGGTGTTAGTTTGATTAAATTCTGACTTTTTAAAAGGATCTGTGGATGATGTCATGTGTTCCATTCGAGGTAACAGATCTACTCTCTACTATGGCTGAATCACTCTTTAAAGTATGTGTACACTTGTGGGGGGGTCATATAGACTGTTTTCTTCTTAAATGATTTGATAGTTACAAGAAAGTGTGCCTATGTGTTTTTTAAATAATTCTACTGAAACATTTTTAAGAAAGAAACTGAAACTGTAAAGACACGGCTCCTGCTATAGAGAAGCTCAGAATCTAGTTAGACTGTATAAAACTAATGCATTTGACAAAATCAGAGTGTAGCAGAAGTCAGGGTTTAGCCAGAGAAACTTGAACTGAGGTCTGAAGGAAGAACAAGATTGAAACAGACAGAAATGGGAAGAACATACAAGGCAGGGACTGCAAATGAGCATGGCAAATAAGGATGATCAAAGAATTGGTGCCTTTGAATTGTGGTGCTTGTGAAGAGTATTAAGTACCTCATGGATTGCCAAAAGACAAAGCTCTCTTAGAAGCAGTGCAACCAGCATGTTCCTTAGATGCAAGCATAGTGAAACATGGTCTTGCATACTTTGGGCATACTTTTGTCCTTGGACAAAAGAACATGCTGAGAAATGTGGAGGGTCAGAGAAAGAGAAGAAGACCCTCAAAGAGATGGACTGACAAAGTGACTGCAACAATGGGCTTGAGCATGGTAGAGATTGTAAGGATGGCACAGGGCAGAGCAAGGTTCTGATTTACTGTTCCCAGGGTTGCTATGAGTTGCAGTTCACTTGATGGAAGATAACAACAACAAGAACAATGTGGCCTATTCAGAGAGCTCTGGAGCTGCTGGCTTAAAGACAGCCTCTCTAGAGGTTCAAGCCCACCAGTAATTCTGAGGTAAAAAGATGGGTAATCCTTTCCCATGCAATTTACAACCTCCAAAAACCCACTGAAGGGTCAGCTATGAGTTGATTCTGACTTGATGGCAATAAGAGTTTGAGTTTATACATGGTACAGTGAGTAGACATTTTTACTAGGGCAAGGCAGAATGAATCCTTTTTCAAATCACGCTTATCAGAGTTTAGAAGACTGGATTCTAATGCAAATCATACTGCTGTGTGCTCTGCACATTCACTTAACCTTTCTGAATTTCCATTTTTCCATTTATAAAACTAGGAAGAGAAAACAACATTACCTGTATTTTCTAAAAATCTATTTTATTTGCATGAAAGTTTACAAATTACGTTTTTTCAGATAATCATTCATAAGCATTAATTTAACTTTACAATGTTTAAAGAATCTTTATTGTATATTGCTATTCTTTACACTCATTTTCTCTGTTTATAAATTTTTTAATCTCTTTCCTTCCCACTTCCCCAAAATTACCTTTAACAACTATATCATTTTTAAAATTCTACATAATTAATACCTCTGATAAGGAGCTCTGGTGGCTTAACTGGCAAGGAGTGGTCAGGTACATGTGCTGCCAACCCAAAGACATGTGGCTCAAATCCACCAGCCAGTCCAAGAGAAAAAGATGGCCAATCTCTTTTTCGTGTGATTTACAGTCTCTGAAAACGTGCTGGAGGGTCAATGATAAGTCAGTTCCAACTTGACAGTACACAACAACAACAGTCACCACTGATAACTTTGTTTTTCAAGGGCTTTATTTTTAAAATTCAGCATATCAGAAGATTATCATTCCAAGTAAATAAAGTATTCTACACTTTAAAAAAGTAAATCTTACCTTCATTCACTGTTTGCCCCATGGTATTCTTTTCTTGTATTCTTTCCTAAAAGAAAAACCAATTTATGCTTTCTTTTTTAAAAAAAATCCATTTTTTTAAAGTTAACAAATTACACTTGTTTTTTTTCCAAAAAGCATCACAAGCATTCATTACTATCGATGCAATTAACTTATCACAATGTCTAAGCAAGCCTTTATTATATAATGTTATTCTCTTCATCCACCTTCTTTATTTACTAGGTTTTGCCCTTTTCTTCCTCCCATCCCCATTTTATTCGCAGTCTACGTCCTGTTTCAGATTGTTATTTGCAATACACATGTCTGATTATTTTGACCTTTTATTCACCTATTCTAATACAGGAATTAGCTAGCCATTCTTTTTCTGTTCTGTCACCACTCTCCCCACTCCCCTGCCCTGTAACCACCCTGTTTTAATAACAGTGATCTTAAACAATATTTGTCCTTTTGTGGCTGAGTTATTTTACTTAGCATTTCCTTCCTTCCTTCCTTTTTTCCTTCCCTCCCTCCCTCTCCCTCTATCTATTCTATCTATCTATCTATCTATCTATCTATCTATCTATCTATCTATCATCTATCTTACTCAAGAGACACAAAAACATTAGTCCCACACAAAAACTTGTCTGACAGTTCAGAACAGGATTTTTTATAATAACCAAAAAGTAGAAATAATCCAAAATGTTTATCAACTGATGAATATTTTAAAAATGTAGTATAGTCACACAATGGAATACTGATTTGCCATAAAAATACAGTATTTATATGTATTATGATATCCATGGGAACTCTGGTGGCCTAGTGGTAAGAAGTTGCACTGAAATCCCAAAGGCATGTGGTTCAAATCCACCAGCTTCTCTGTGAGAGGAGGGCAATCTTTTCCTGTACAATTTACTGACTTTGAAAATCTGATGGAGGGTCAGCTATGAATTAGTTCTGACTCAATGGCAAACACCAACATGACATGGGTAAGCCTAGAAAACATGCTGAATGAAAGAATCCATGCAAAAAGTGGCATACTATCTGATTCCAGCTACATGGAATATTCAGAAAAGATAAATCCAGAAAGTCATCAATAGGCCAAGCACTCAACAACAAAGATAAATAAAAGGCAGCCCTTGCTCTCCAAGAACTCAAGTCTGCTCAGAAATAGACATATAAATACAAGACAATGTAAGTGCTATAAAAGAGATACATACACAGAAATAAAATGGCGAAAGCCCCATTATTTTTTTGTCTGTAGTATGAACAAGGAGCTCTGATGTTATAAAACATTCCATGTTGGGCTTCAAAAGAAGGATGTGGTAGTTTACTATGCTTGAGATTTAACGCCTCAGAAACCCAATAGTGGGTGATGAGCTGCAATCAATCTGAAAGCAGTGAGGGTTTTAGGTAGGCAATGTGAACATGACAATGTATATAAGGGTCATTTGCTATTTAAAGGAAACATATGGGGTCAATTTCTACCTAGACCTAAAAGCTGTTGTGTGAACAGAGCAAGGGAGTACAACACGTTTTAAAATTACGAAAGGCATGTATCAGGGTTATAGCCTTTCATCATACCTATTCATCTGTATGCTGAACTTACTTGGGAAACTGAACTCTATGAAGAAAAACGTGGCATCAAGATTGAAGCAAGATTTATCAATAATCTTCAGTATGCAGATGATAGGAAGCTCTGGTGGCCTAGTAATAAGAAGCTGTGCTGCAATACCAAAGGCATGAGGTTCAAATCCACCAGCTGTTCTGTTGGAGAAGGATAGGCACTCTCCTCCTGTGTGATTTATAGTCTCTGAAATCCGGCTAGAGGGTCACACAATAACAATAACAACAACAACATGCAGATGACAAAACCTTGCTTGCTGAAAGTGAAAAGACTTGAAATATTTGTTGCAGAAGATAAAACACTGCATCCTACAATATGGATTGTGTCTCAATGTTAACAAAACAAAAATTCAAACCACTGGACTTGATAGGTGACATTATAACAGCTGGAAAAAAAACGAAACTGTCAATAACTTCATCTTACTTGGATACACAATCAGTACACTTGGTACCAGCAGTCCAGGAGATCAGGAAATGTACTGCACTGGGACCTAGCCAAATTACTGAGGAGCAATAATGTTAGTTTGATAACTAAGATGTGCTTGATTCAGGTCTTTTCAATACCTTCCTATCATCTGAGAGCTGGACAATGAATAAGGATGACAGAAAAAGAACTGTAGTGATGCAGAAGAGTATTGAATATCCCATGAACTGCCAAAAGAACAAACAGGTATGTCCTGGAGAAGGTGCCTCTTTGGAGGCAAGGATGGCAGGCTTTGTCTCATATACTTTGGCCATGTTGCTAGGAAAGGCTATTCTTTGGAGAAGGACATCATGTTTGGAAAGGTGGGGAAACAGCAAAGGCAGGGAAGACTATCAACCAGATGGATGGACACAGTGACTGCAGCCATAGGCTCCAGTGTGTCAGAGACTGTGAAGTTGGCATAGGAAAGGACTTCCAGATCTGTTGTTCATAGAGTCACTCTGAGATGTACTCAACTAGATAGTACCTAATAACAAAATAGGATCAGAGTCACTGTACGAAAAACTACTGGAATATGGGAAAAACTATATTCCTATATTGTTGTTGTTATTATGTGCCGTCGAGTCGTTTGCGACTCATAGCGACCCTATGTACAACAGCCCTAAACTCTGCTCTATCCTGTGCCAATCGCACTGCCTCCAACACACCCATCCCGATTACCCCAGTCACTGAATCAATCCACCTCATAGAGGGTCTTCCCCTCCTGCGCTGTCCCTCCAGCCTACCAAGCATGATGTTCCTCTCCAAGGACCTGTCTCTCCTTACAACATGTCCAAAGTATATCAGACGAAGCCCCAGAATCCTTGCCTCCAAGGAGTAGCCTGGTTTAACCCTCTCCAGGATGAATCTGTTTGTTTTCTTGGCAGTCCATGGTACATTCAATACTCCTCTCCATCACCACAGCTCAAAGGCATCAATTCTCCTTCTATCCTCCCTAGTCATTGTCTAACTCTCTGACGCATAACAAGTGATTGCAAAGACCATGAGGCTTATTCAAACGTTCATGCAATTTCAAAATTGCCTGACATTTACTTCCCTTAACCAGCCAAAAGACTTTGTTTCAATGACTGATAATGTTGTTCTATCTTCATAGAATGTCCTTTCCTCCTCATCTGTTTCTTAAAATCTATCCTTTAAGGTCTACCATATTGCAATATTTTCTTGAAGCCTTTCTTGTTTCCTTCTCCATTACTGTCATCTGCTTCCAGGTGTGAGATAGACTTTCTTTTAACAAATATTTACAGAATTCTTGTCTACACAAATAAAAGATGGTGAGTTTGAACTACCAAACTCTTGGTTAACACTCAAGTGCTTAACCACTGCACCATCAGGGCTCCCTTACTCTTACTAGACACAACAACAAACTGAAGAGTCTAAAACAGAGAAGGAAGAAAAGCATGACAATCTCTTCCCCAAAATTAGCCAATGAAAATTTTATGAATCACAACAGAATTCTGCCTGATACATTGCTGGACAATGTGCCCCCTATGTTGTAAGGCACTCAAAATAGATAGTAGCCACAATAGTAGGCTCAAGCATTGCAGCAATCATGAAAATGGTTCAGAACTGGACAACTTTTCACTCATTAGGAGTAGGAGTACCCTTGACAGCAACTAACAACAACCCTCAAAGTCAGTAAGGGTAAATACTTTAACAAGGACAGAACTAAAAATTCTAACAGGAAGAAATCCCCCAAAGTCATTTTCAACTTTTTACAACATGTAAAGTGAATGGAATTAGGTGCTGAGAGAGCAGAAGCATCAACAAGATAAAGATGTTAAACTGAAAGAAATTTGTTCCCCACTGACAGCAAGGTTTGCTGCCTTAGTTCCCAGACCAAAGACCTACAGGAGGGAATGATGTTAAAATAGATGCAAGTATTTATTATTATTATTCTTAGTCACTGAAGCTCCCTTTTTGAGACTATTAAAACTTTCTCAGAACACTTAATTGTGCTCATGCAAACCCAAATGGCTATACACTTGATGAAATAATTTTTTACCAAATTAAAAAAATGCATAATCTTAAAATCAGCTTATTTTCATTCTCAGTATTACAGGAATGATTTCTAATTATATATTTAACAGACTGATTAACCTTTTCTTGATGATCAGAGTTATGATAATGAGCGTCATAGCCATTAAATATGATGATGGAGCTGCTGGGATAGCTCACTCTGCAGTCTTGACCTATACCTTCTTTCCTATCCTATAACTGCATTGCAGAACTTAATTATTTCCCAGACACTAAACCTGCACTTCATAGTTTCAGTCCTCATTCTCCTTGACAATTCAGGGGCCCCTCATTCCAGACACTCCTTTCTCTATTTGCCTCAGGCATGCATTCATCTCCAGTGGTCCTATCTCTAACATCTCTCTGTGTCTATTTCCTTTGTTTTAGCTATTGATCTTTTTGTAGTTACCTGCTTCTTTCTCCAGATTTCAGAGATTCTAGAATCTGTAGCGTGGAAAACTCCTAACTCTGCATCTCTAGTTCCAATCTCTTTCCAAAATTTCTACATTAGCTATTGAACATCTGGCTAAAATGCCTCACAACCAATGCAAGCACTACATATTCTAAAAATTACTCTACCCTCTAAAAGGAACCCCTCTTCCTCTGCTTCCTATTTTAATTGACATTACAAATGTTCAATCTTTATGAATCCAGACATTTTGTTTTATAACATTAATTGCAATTAAGATAATGAATTTCTTGTACTGTCTTATCAAACTCTTATTCTATATTGCCTTTCCCTCTACCCAACTTATCTAACCATTTTTATTCTATTCTCCTTTCTCATTCCTACTAACCCTCCAAAATTGATTTTGTGTGTGCACAGCTCCTGAGTGGTTTTTTTTTTATTTTAGTAGTACTATACTATAACTGTCCTTTTGTGGCTGATTTATGTCACTCAACATAATTTGTTCTAGATTCATTCATGTTGTGCAGTATTTTACAAATTTGTTATTATTTTTCAGTGATGCATAATTCTCCACTGTATGAATGTACTGGCATGGATTTTTTTAGCCATTCATCAGTTCATTCAATTATTTAGTTGATAAACAGTGGGGTTGTTTCCAACTCTTTGCTGTTAAAAATAACATTTCAATAACCATGGGGGGGTGTGTGTGTGTGTGTGGGTGTGTGTGTGTGTGACAAAGCTCTTATTTCTTTGGGATATATACCCAGTACATAGAGCTGCATCAAATGGTATTTCTATTTCCAACTTTTATAAAGAAGCAGTCAAACTGCTTTCCATAGTAGTTTCACCATTTTACATTCCCAACAGTATATGAAAGCCCCAATCTCTCCTCATTCTTGCCAGTATTTATTTGTTGTCTTATAAAACATTACTAATTTTGCCAGTGTGCGATATCTCACTGCTGTTTTGATTTGCAGTTTTGTTGTTTTATAAAGATGAGAAAACTGGGTTTTGTTGTTGTTATGTACTGTTGAGTTGCTTGTGACTCGCAGTGACCCTATGTACAACAGCCTTGATACCTGCTCTATACTGTGCCAATCTCACTGTCTATGATACACCTACCCCCTTAAGCCGAGTCACTGAGTCAATTAATCTCACTGAGGGTCTTCTGCTTTTGCACTATCCTTCCACCCTTTGAAGCATAATGTCCCTCTGCAAGAAATGGTCCTTCCTTGCAACATGCCCAAAGTATGTCAGACGAAGCCTCAGAATCCTTGTGTCCAAGGAGCAGCCTGGCTTCACCCTCTTGGTTTCACCCTCTCCAGGATGAACCTGTTTGTTCTCCTAGCAGTCCATGGTATATTCAGTACTCTTTTCCAGCATCACAGCTCAAAGGCATCAATTTTCTATCTCCCCTAGTCACTGAACAGTTTTCTGACACATAGCAAGCAATTGTAGTAAAACAAAAATGTGTTTGTCAAATGCCAAATAAGAGGCTCCAATATACTGTACATGCTTTGAAAGGAAGATGTAAAGAGACATAATGCACCATTTAATAACCCTAAACAGGATGAATCCGTGACAGTGGTTGAAAATCAAAGCTGTGTCCCAGAGGCTTGAGGATGGTGGTATCTGCAGTGGTAGTAACATGAATGCTGAGCTCTTGTTAATTGTCTGGTACCCACCTAAGTAAAGTCACTACAATGCTGAACAGGTTTCAGTTGAGCATCCAGATTAAGAAAATAATTCAGTCACATAAGGACAGATACTGCATAAGGCCAACATTGTGAAAATAGGAGGATAACGGAACAAGACATGTATAAATGTCCAAAAGGGAAGGGGAGAAGAGGGGGCAGAAAAAGAAATCATTATGGTAGCAGACATTAGTGGCTGAAGGGGTTTGTGTGAAGGAATAGAAAGATTCCATGAGGACTTGAAGAGATTAGGCAACAACAGGCATAAATCAATAGTAACAAACTATATAAAATACATTGTATATAAATGATTGTATAAAACACAATGCACATAAGTGAAACACAGTACTTATGAATGATTATATGCAAATTTTTTTAAATGTAAAAAATCTGTAAGAAAAGAGATGGATTGATGCTGGTGTGGAAATAGGGAGATAAATTAGGAAGAAAGGACTGAAAATCTATTTCATTTTGCTTTCTTCACAAATTCAATTTTTAATATAATTTAGTTTTTAATTTCCATTTTTAAACAATTTTAATTATTTGCTTCTCAATAAGTTTATCCCCCAAGGGATACAGCATTAGATTCTGTGTCCAATGGCCTTAGCAGGAAGAATGTTTTGGAATTTGGCCCAAGCCATGCCACTGTTTCCACTGGCATGAGTTACCTTTCTAGATTATTCTGCTTTTATTAGGTTTGCCACCAGGAGTCACTGTATTGTTCTTTGCTTTGTAAACACAAGCACATCTCTTGCCTAAACAGAATTTTGGATTAATCTCTGGCATAAACATCTTCAATTTTAAGAGCTATGTGCTCCCTCTGGTTCCAATGACTTTATATGTAGTCAGTAAAAGTGGCCTTATACCACAACCTTCCAGTCATCTTTGTGGTTTAGAAGTCCTGCTCTCAGGAGGCCTTCATAGGCTCCAAGACGGTGGGAAAAGGAAAAACTCTTGACGATCTACTCCTGAAAACCCTTTTGGACTACAATGGTCTAATCCCAAACAGATCATAGGGTCAGTGCAGAACTGGGCACTGTTTCATTTCATTGTGCATGGATACCATCCGGAGTCAAGGGACAATCCAAAAGTAGCTAACAACAGGAAGCTATGGTGGCCTAGTGGCAAGAAGCTGTGCATGCAGTTTAAGGCCAAGGATGGGCTATCTCCTCCTCTGTGATTAACTGCTTCTGAAAACCCACCAGAGGGTCAACAATGGATCGGTTCTAACTCTACAGTACACAACAATAATAGGGTAGATAATACTAATGTTCCCTCATATCTAATATTGAACATGCAGCCAAGATACATTAACAGTAGTGGGTGACAGGAATGCAAAAGTTGGAAACCAAGAAGGATCAGTAGTTGGGAAAACATGGACTTGGTGACAGAAATGAGGCTGAGGATAGATTCATAGAATTCTGCACCATAAATTATTTATTCATTGCAAATACCTTTTATAAGAAACATAAGCACAGACTATACACATGGGTTTCACCTGATGGTATGCACAGGAATTATATCAATTACATCTGTGGAAGGACTCGTTGGAGAAGTTCCATATCAGCAGTGAAAACCAGGCCAGGTGCTGACTGTGAAACAGACCATCAACTACTCATATCCAAGTTCAAATTAAAGCTAAAGAAAGTAAAATAAAATCTACAGGAATCAAAATTTCAGCTTGAGTTTATCCCACCTGAATTTAAAAATCAACTCAGGAACAGGTTTGAGGCCTTGAACACTAATGAACGAAGATTAGATGAGTTGTGGGAGGATATCATCCATGAAGAAAGCAAAAGGTCATTACAAAGACAGAGGAAGAAGAAAAAACCAAAATAGATGTCAGAAGAGACTCTGAATATTGCACTAGAGCACCAAGAAGCCAAAGCAATGGGAAGGTCCAGAATGAAAGCCACATAGTAGAGTGGACTGGGGAGAGGGGGGAAACTGCATAACAATGAAAGAATTTTTATTTTTTACTTTTCAAAGAGAAAAGCGAACTGGGTGTGTAGGGTGGGCAGGGAGGAAAGTGTGCAACAATGAAAGAATGGAAATCCAAAGTCTCTGTAAACTTTCATTAAAATTTTTTTAAAAGGGAAAAATACGTTTAAAAAGAATGAGCTCCAAATATGGGTTATATGAATAAACAAAGGCTCCACAGTGCAAAGAAAAAAAAATAAAGAAGAAGTTAAGGAGTTAGGGTGCTCTGGGGGCCTAGAGGCAAGAAGCTTCACTGCAATCTTGAAGGCTTGCACTTGGAATCCAACAGATGCTCTGCTGGAGAAGGAGGGGCAATCTCCACCTATGCCCGTCAGATCTGATTAAATGGTACACAACAAGGGGGGGGGAGAAAGTTAAGGAGCTGAATAGAAGATTTCAAAAGGCAGCACGAGAAGACAAAGCAAAATGTGCATAGAGCTGGGGTTGGAAAATCAAAAGGGCCAAACTTGCTTGGCATTTCTTAAACTGAAAGAACTAGTGCACAAACTCAAGCCTCAAATTGCAATATTTAAGGATGCTGTGAGCAGAATATTGAATGATCCAGGAAGCATTAAAAAAGGATATACAGTATACAGAGTATACAGAGTCACTGTACCAAAAAGAATTGGCTAACACAGAAGAATTTCAAGAAAGCAACATATGATCAAGAGGCAATGGTGATAAAACAGGGAGTGCAGGCTGCTCTGAAGGACTTAGCAAAAAATAAGGCCCCAGGAACTGGTGGAATACCAACTGACATATTTCAACAAACATACTGGGCTTGAACGTACTCACCAGGTTGTGCCAAGACATCTGGAGGACAACTACCTGGCCAACTGACTGGAAGAGATCCATATTTATTCTCATTAAAAAAAAAAGGGTGACCCAACAGAGTATGGAAAGTATCAAACAATATCACAATTACCACACACAAGCAAAATCCTGTTGAAGATTAGCCAAAAATGACTGAATAGTACATAAACAGAGAACTACCAGAAATACAAGCTGGGTTTAGAAGAGGTGATGGCACTAGAGATAATATTGTCGATGTCAGATTATTCTCGGCAGAAAGCAAAAAGTACCCCAGGAATGTTTATCTGTGTTTTATTGAATATGCAAAGACATTTGACTGTGTGAATCACAACAAACTGTGGCTAACCTTGAGGAAAATGGGAATCCCTGGCACTTGACTGTGCTTATGCAAAACCTATACTTGGACCAGGGAGCTGTCATCAGAACAGAGCACAGCAAGGAAATGATCCTATGAAAAACAGATCTAAGCTTTGCCCTGTTCAGTGCCATCATGACAATATCTGATATGCTCAAGCCCATTTTTCTGTCACATTGTCAAATCGTCTTGCTGGGGGTCTTTCTCTCTTACTCGGACCCCTCATCTTTACAGTACTATCACACAAGTAGTGTCTACAAAATGTTGAAAAAGAAAATATACTGAGCTACAGGTTCTGTCTAAATCAGATGTTGTTGGGTGCCATCAAGTCAAGTATGACTCACTCACTGTGACCCTTTAAACAAGAGATCTGAATCCTAGTCTGTTCCATCTTCATCATCTCTGACACACTTGAGCCCACTGCTGTAGTCACTGTGTCATTCCATCTTGTCAGGGGTCTTCCTCTCTTCAGTTGATCCCCCCACCTTTCCAAGGATGATGTCCCTCTCAAAGAACTAGTCCCTCCTTGCAACATGCCCAAAGTATGTGAGACGAAGCTTCACCATCCTTGCTTCCAAGGAGCATTCTGGCTGCACTTTCTCAAAGACACATCTGTTTGTTCTTTTGATAATCCTGGATACTCAATACTCTTCTCCAACACCACAGCTCAAAGGCATTAATTCTTCTTGTCATCCTTATTAATTTCCCAGCTCTGAGAGGGCTAGCAAGTTGACTGAAAAGACCATGGCCTGAATCAGGTGCACCTTAGCCCTCAAATTGACATCACTGCCCCTCAGTACTCTGCAGAGGTCCCTGACAGAGGATTTGCACAATGCAATATATCTCTTGATCTCCTGATTGCTGGTACCATGGATGTTGACTGTGGATCCAAGTAAGATGAAATCTCTGACCATTTCAATCTTTTCTCTATCATGATGTTGCTGATCTGGTTCTAAAGCAGACAGACTCAGAATACAGTAGTTGATAAAAGAATAATTGGTGATATTTCCTTGCTGCTCTAATTGTTGTTCTTCTCAGTTCCTCTGTAAAATATGTAATGTACTGTCTTAAGGGACACACTACTATAGGTCAGTGAAAGAGCCTTGGTGAAGCAATAATTATGCACTCGGCTACTAACCAAAAGACTGGTTGTTCAAATATACCCAGTGGTTCCATTAGGAAAAGATTAGGTCATTAGGCAATCTGTTCCTTTTAAATAATACTGCCTAGATGCCCTTACAGAGCAGTCTTACTCTGTTACATGGAGTCACCATTAGTCAAAACTGACTCAATGTCACTTAGCAACTATGTCAATGAGAGAAAGAGAAAATCATGTGAGATTAAGCAGCCCTGACTCTTTCTCAATAGCTAACAGACTTCTATTTTTTTACTTCTATGTTTGTGCTCTTTCTCAGTTATTAAATAAAGGTCTCGACCTGGGGGAGGGTTTGTAAAACAATGAAAGAATCCTTTCTTTTACTTTTCCATAATTTTTGACTCATGTACTTATAACTTGTTAGTCAAATTTGTGTCTTCTAGGTTGCAATACCCTCATGATGCATCTTCAAGGATATGAACATGTATGGCTAAGCAGAATCAATAAGAGTGCATCTAAATTCCAAAATCAATCTCCATAATAGTCTATGTGTTTCCTACTGCCAAAGGGGCCCTTTAGAGTAGTGAGAGAAGATCTTCACCCTGAAACCCACAGCGTCCCTTTTCAGCAGGAAGTAGCTAAGAGAATACGCCATCCCCTTTTCCTTATGAATCAGGGTCAAGTCTCTCTCAGGGAGGAGTGATAGGGAATAGCAAAGGACACACCGACAAAGGAGATTAATCAGAACTGACTTTGACAAGCACTGTGGCAATTGGACAATTAAAACAGACATTCGGATGGCGGGGAAGAAGAACAAACTGGGGAGGAGGGTGGAGAGAATGGTGCGGCAATGAAGGAGTGAAAGCCCAGAATCCCTGTGAATGTTCATTGAAACTAATAAAATTTAATAATAATTTTAAAAAATTAAAATAAAAATAAATAAATAAAGGTCTCTACAAGGCAGGCATCAGTCTAAGTGTGTCACTATCACAGGTAACTTTTTTTCTTCAAAGAGAGAGCAATTACGAATATTTACTGTAATAGAATCCAGTTTATAAATTCCAATTACATAAGTCTAACTCCAGTTGTAAGTTCCTGGGTGGCCCAAGTGGCTAAGCAGTAGACTGCTAATTGAATGGTTGAAGTTTCAAGGCTATCCAGAAAAACATTTCAGAAAAAGGCCTAGGAATCTACTTCCAAAAAAGCAGGCACTGAAAATCTGATGAAGCATGCAACAATGAATGAATGAAAATCTGACTTTTCTTTAAACTTTCATTAAAATAATAATTAAAATAAAAATATTATTTAAAAAAACCCACCCCTATGAAGCACAAGTCTACTCCAAAACACATGGGATAGCCATGAGTTGGGATCAACTAGACAGCCACTGGTCTAGCTTTATTAATGCTTTCTGGAGGAAATGAATGTTTCTAGACAAATAATTTTAAATATGCCTTAGTAAAATATACCAACACACTAGAATCTAATCTTTTCCTGTGTTACAACAAAACCTAAAAAAAACCTTTATCTAAAAATAATCTACAAGTTAAAATAATTTATCACTATAATCCTAAAATGAGTTAGGTGAGAGCTATGTATTTAGTTAAGAACTATATTCTGCCAGAAAACATAAATGAAAGACAAGTCAAGGGCTGCTAAAATACCAGTTTATAGTTGTAAATTCCTAGGACTTTAAAACAGCCACAGGCTAATTGTCAAAGACCTGCTGCCCACCGACATTTGTGTAGGACTAGAGTTAATGGCAGGGCATGTCAATTTACTACAGGCAGCTCACGGTGTGACACTGTGACAAAAGAAATGGGTCAGGTTACAGCTTGCTCCCATTATCACAGAAGTCTAGATTTATGGTTTCTAGCACTAGTCCTCCAAGAAATAATGGAAATGATGCAAACAACAATCCCTACCAGACAAGAGACTACAGAGAAGCATGCAATAAAACCACAATCTTAAGTGACCAGAAAACTAAACATCCCTGACAATGCTTCAGACATGAGGCAGGTGTCAGTAAATTAACTATTTAAAGATTTCAACAATTTCTCAAAAGTTGAGAACACACACACAACTATACACCCTTAAGTCAGAGTTTCTTATGTAATTTCAAAGCAAGCAATACACAAATGTACACATCATTATTGAGTACATTATTTTAATCCTTTTAATAATCATCAAAGAGAATGCTTTATCTGGATAGATATATGAAACTCTACAAAATCAGATAGTATTGATTATATATAACTTTAAAGTGTTAAGATATGCCAAATAATGTTTTTTACAGTCTTTCAAAAGAAAAAGAAATATGGCAGTTTCACAGTGTAGAGCACAGTCACTAACTGTATTCAGAGAGGCAAGAGAACTGAATGGAAGAAATATGTTTCATTTGTTGACTAATTTAAAAATGAAATGTATAATCAAGATCTTCAGTCAGCTAAAAGTGATGAAGGTGGGAAAGTGACCAAATGTTAACAAAGAACAAGAACTTTGTAAGCACACATGTTTTTAAAATCATGTTAAGGCTACAAGTTACATACCAAACAAATGGAGCAGTTTATGCCTGGCATTCAGGACAGGTTAATCCTTTAGAGAAAGAAGATGACAAAAATCAAACTAGTATTCTAAAGGCAAGCAGCAGAGAGGTCTCACCATCCTTTCCCTGAGAGAAGAAAGCATCCTCAAAGCATGCCCTAGAATTGCAATATATCTGTCCCTCTGAAGTTTACAATGGCACATTACCACAAGAGGTGGTTACTCTCTTTCCGCTCTTACAACAATTTGCTCCTATAAACTTAGGAAGGGGGAGAGGCATAGCCATAAACACAGGTCACAAGTAGAAGGCAGTCAAATGCTCTCTATCTACAAGTGTTTCCCAGCTTCTGACTCATATAAAAACTCAATAAGCTTATTCTAGCTTTTTACTCCTTGGTTTAACAAGTAGCTCACCTAGCCTAGGTCAGATGGTGCATAATACAAAGTTGAACAGTACCATCATATGAACTGTATACGAACCTCACATCTTTCACTTGTCACACAATGAGCTATCCCTATTTCTTAGTTTTAAACTTTTTCATCCTGTGCCCAAAAGAATGAATGCAAGAGAAATGCTTAGGGATATATATTTAGAATAAATCATTTTATCAAAACCGCTAGTACTATAGATCCTAAGGTGGCCAGGGTTTATGTATATTCCAAAAAATCAAACCAAACTCATTGTCATCTAGTTGACTATACCTCATGGAGACCCTACAGGACAGAAAAGAACTGCCCCATAGAGTCTACTAGGCTGTAATCTTCACAGAAGCACACTGTCATATCTTTGTTCCTCAAAGTGACTGGTGACTTTGAACCACTAGACTTTTGGTTACCAGTCCAATGCTTTAAGCACTGTTCCAACAGGTTATATTTTTTTTACTTGCTTTTATAAGATAAACAAAATGGCTTCTTCATGAAAACCAAAGAATATATGCATATTTTCAAATATTTTCTGGTTTCTAACATTTTTTCATGTTCTCCCACTTTTAGGCCCACTACCTTGACTACCTTTTTAAAAATGAGAGGCTACTAATTCAACAAAGGTATACCTAAGAGTCAGGAAACCAAAGCTAGTTAGAGCCTAAAGAATTTACCAGTAAAATATACCAGTCAATTTCAGTATAACATGAATGGCAGTAGTTTCTTTCATATATTTCCCCAAGACAACGGCATCATAAATATGAAAAACTTCTGGACCCAAGCTAAAATTTCAAAATCTCAACATTGGCAATTTTCAAAATTTCCAGGTTTTTGTTCCCTGGAATCACCAGTCACTTAAAATTGTAAACTATTCTAAAGGATTCATTCTTAGACACTGTCTCTGAAATTCTCAAGGGTACTTGATTTGCTCACTCCAAAGGAGCGCGAAACAGTTCTTGGCAATACCAGAGTTATCGCTGAACCAGTCTCCAGACTCTAACTTTGATGACTAGCAGAACTCACTCTGTTCATGCTTTTCACATCAGTAGGAGGACTATGAAGACACAATGAGCCTCCCAGGGGGAGGGAAACTAATAGAGAAGATGATCTCAGATTTCTGTTCACAACTTGAATGAGAACAGAGCTGGTATAAAGGTGGAAAAGAGGTAGACAGGGTAATCTGGCAAAAAGAACTAGATATGATTAATAACTCACTTAACATAGGACTCCTAACATTAATTGGCGTTCTAGTTACTAAAGTTGTAATAGTAATTTCTATTAATCCAAACATAAAAATTTACGTTTTCCTTCCCTCTCCCTGTACTAAGAAACAAACTGAAACTGGAATTTGAATCTTCCTTAAATTGAACAAGGGGATACGCCATTTTCATTCAAAAGAGTCTGTATTTACTCAGCCTTTTCAAGGCACTTTACCATCATCAATTATTTCTCAGTGAGGCAGCACAGGATTACCCTGACCATTTCACTGATGCGGAAACAGACACCAACAGTAAAGGGGGGGGCCAGGAAGAGGGGCGATAGGAAGCATCTGGGAGGAACAGGCAGGCAACTAAAAAGGAACAAACCCAAAAGAAAATGAGAGTCACATCTGGCTTATAGCTGACAATCATAACCCTCATTTGTTATTTTTGAGCTCAGAGGCATTTCTGAAACATTTGGAGGGGCGGAGGGAAGAGCTCAAAAAAATTCAGTCAATCAAAATATGGTTACAGT
This sequence comes from Elephantulus edwardii, assembly GCF_000299155.1. Taxonomy (NCBI): domain Eukaryota; kingdom Metazoa; phylum Chordata; class Mammalia; order Macroscelidea; family Macroscelididae; genus Elephantulus; species Elephantulus edwardii. The sequence continues at coordinate 8,893,219 of NW_006399881.1, read as the reverse complement.
CTAAAACACTTGGTCATAGGAAGTGAAGTTGCTTAGAAAGGAAAAAACCCCCACTCTCCAGAACATAAAGTGATTTCAATTTACACCCAGTACTCATTTTCTTTCTCTAGGCAGTTAAACAGATAACAAATATGTTACCTGTTTGTCCCAGAAAATGAGTTCTCATTAAAATGCATAGCTTTAATGAGGAAAGGTTTATATATAGATAGACTTAATCTTGAAAGGTTAACAGGGATGGGGAGAGAGAAGGGAGTAAAAATTAATAAACAGGTAAGCTGCATAAAAGGAAAGGCCACTTAGAGTAAGAGTCTGATTAGATGTTATAAATTAATTGTAATTAATGTTATAAAACAAAATGTGTATGAATGACATGAAAAATCAATGACTTATTGTTCACTAAATTTTTTTTTAATTTAGGTTGTTTATTTTTCATTTCAATGAACATCTACAGAAATTTTGGGATTCCATTCATTCATTGTTGCACCATTCTCCCCCCCCATTTGCTCCTCTCCTTGAAAAGCAAAAGAAAAACTCCCTCATTGGTACACAATCCCCCCCCACCCCCCACCCCCGCACCTCCCCAAACCCCACCCCCTAGCCCCAAATATAATCCACTCTACAACCCTCATTGCATACTCCTACGATAAAAATAATGC
>NW_006399881.1:8845170-8892463 GCF_000299155.1 Elephantulus edwardii | reverse complement strand
TCCTACGATAAAAATAATGCCCTAAAATATAATACTTTTAGACTATTCTCTCCCCCATAGACTTCAATGCCGTAAACATATTTCATCCAGTTTTTTAATTAAATTTTTTAATTAATTAAAAGTATATACCTTTATAGACTCATAACAAATAAGGTACAACACAAACACTAGAGAAATCAGAAATTACAGTAACACATGGAATTTTCTTTAGAGAATTATGATAAAAATACTGGTTTTATTTGCCCTTTACATAGAAACAAGATTATTTGGTGGGAGAACTTAAGACACCCAGAAACCCACACGGTGCCCAGCACCTAGTAGTCTCTAAATAAATGTATTCTGAACCGAAATGAACTCCATACTACAGACAGGACAGAAACTTCATAGAGAAAGAAGTGTTGATTGAACAATAAATCAAAAGGACTGACCAGCTGCTTCATGAGAAAAACTGATCCTACTTTAATGTTTAAAATTAATTCCAATGTGCTTTATGCTTATGATGACATCAGCTTTCAAGCATCCTCACACATGAAGTAGTTTAATATCATTCATCCTTCCCCTGCTAAAATATCAGTTCCAAAACAAATCAGGTTCTCTAGGGGAAATAGACATACACTTTTAAGAATCTTGTGAGTTTGATTGATTAAAGATTACAAAGCTTTTTAAAATAGTGTTTGTCTCTGGTTTTTATTTTTAATTCTATCAGAATTATTTGGAAGGTTATGGATAAAGCTATAGCAAAACAAATTATACCAGGTGATATTCACCAATATACTTCATTCTCAAAACTCCCAACTAGATTCCAAATGCATATCTTCACATTCCTTTCATTAAATATACAAAATCACAAACTAAAGGAACATTTATCCTTGAAAATATCTTATTAGTAATTCATGTGATCCTAGGTTGCTGGCTTTCCCTGACTGAGTTCCCCACTACTGATCTATTCATTCACTTTCTAGACATGTTGTCCTAAACCCCCAGGTAGGTCATAAATTATAATCTTCTAATTCTTCAAAATCAAGACCAATTTTTAACTTCAATCACATTTTGTAATGTATGTTAAATAGTTCACAAAGTTTTAAAAAGAAATTAACAGTCCTCAATGGGAACTTTGGAAGAAATACCTGCACTACCCAAACATTTAAAAAGAAAAAGGCTGGATTACTGCTCTGCATTTGAAGCTGAGCATAACCTCAAGGAACACAAATCTATAAAAATGGACGACCGTTATCACTCTTCACAAACAGGTTTTGTTGTGTGCAACAGAGAGGATACTGATTCATAGTGACCCCAGGTGACAGAGTAGAAATGCCCCACTGGGCTTCCAAGGCTGTCATTTTTATGGATCTCCAGGTATTTCTACAGCTGAGCCACTAGAGAATTGGAATCTGTCAGCAGGCGAACTCCTCCTAAGCACTGCACCACCTGGGCTCCTTTCACAAAGCATTCAAAAAGTTACCACTGAAGACTTGGAAGCGACTCATAGCTGGCTCTCCAACAGGTTTTCAGGAGGTTGTAAATGGCACTGGAGGTCACTGTCCATCTTTTGTCAGGTGGATTTGAACCACTAAATAGGTGTGGCCTTTAATTAGTTGATCAACTCCCTTCAGTCTTGGCCACCAGCACTCCCCAGTGCACTCCTGTTGTGTGCAGACCCACAACCGAGCCTCCAAGAGGGCTTTCAGAGGCAGGAAATTGCACAGGAGGAGAATGCCCATCTTTGTGGATTCGAACCTGTGCTTAGGCAGCGCAAATCTTCCCCAGTAGGCCACCAGAGCTCCCTCTACAAACCACTAGCTAGGAGAAAAAGTGCAAAAGGTGAGGCACCCTGTAAGAGCAGCAATGGTCCCAAGAGCTGGTCCTGCCCAAGGTTGGCGCGAGGGAAAGGCGACCTCTGGTGCCTCACGGCTCCGCAGGGAGTTGGCACCCTGTCCCTGCCGCTTCGCCCCGGGACCCAGACACACACAGGGATCCTCACCTCAAGGGCCCGGGCCAAGTGTTGGGCGCGCACCTGGCATCGCGACTCGGCCCGCGTTCCGCCAGAGGCGCATCCTTCCGGACTGACGTTTCCCTCCCAAACTCCACAAGTTGCCTCGCAAGTCCTCGGGAAGGGCCCGGGATGTTCTCTCCCGAGACCGCGCAAAGGCATCGCTCTCCGCAGCCAGGCCGCCCACCCGACCAGCGGGGGCCCCAGCCCGCTCCCACCCAAGCGGGGCCCAAGGACTGTGCGGCAGGCGCGCTGTCCCGACGCGGGCCGGGGCCGCCTGAACGCCGCGCGCCTAACGCCGCGGGCGGGATGGGCCCGTGCCCAGCGACAAGGGGCCGCGGGGAGCGCGAGGGGCGGCGCAGGAGTGGCCGAGGGGCGCCCGGAGAAGGTGCCACGAGGCCGGGGAAACTCCTGCTCGGAGGAGGAGACCGAGAAGGCTGGGCAAAAGGGGTGCGGGGTAGAGCTACCGCGGGACCCCAGCGGGGCAGCGAGGGGGCGTTCCTCGCGCGGGACGCGAAGCTTCAGCCACTCTGCCACCCTCCCGCGGACACAACGCCAGGACCCTGCCGTCGCAGCTCCTACTCCCTGTTCCTCACGAAGTCCGGAGTCACCACGCACCTCAGGTTTCGTAGGAGAGAGGAGCCAAATTCTGTCACACTGGTCGCGCGAGCCGGCACCGGGCTTCACACCGCCGCCGCCATGTTTGAGAAGCCGCGCGCGGAGCCGCGCATGCCCCGCAACCGCCACCGCCGCCCCGCCCCCGCCCCACCGGCCCGCGTGCCCTGCGGTGGCCGCTAACGCGCACTGAGGGACCGCACCGTGTGCGGAGTCGCAGCAGGAAGCCCTCCGCCGGTAAGAGGCTTGCCAATCCGAGAAAGTCGTGGGCACTTTCCCCTCATCTCCCCGCCTTCCCCCTCAAAAAAAAACGCCAGTCCCAGTCCTCGAATCCGAGACCTTGGTGAACTCCTAAGTGAAGCACCGCGGTCCTCGTCGAGTGTCCATCTCAGGAACTCTCTCTCCTTCGCCATTGCCTTCAACTCCTGGCCACCAGCCACCGTGGCCACGCATCCAAAAAGCAAAGTAAGCCTTTCCCTAAGGAGCTCGTCCAAGAGCAGGGAAGAGCCACGGGCGTTAAAGCAGCTAAAGCAAAACCACTCCTTCATGAGTTGCCGCAGATTTCTTGAGACAACTTTTGTCCGTGGCTTCTTGCCACGCATTCCCCTCCCAGCTTCACTTTCTGACTAAACTTGCCTCTAAACTCACACTGAAGCTAACGGTTCTTTCACCTGATCTCCTGCCCGCCCCAAGAAGAAACTAGGTATGAGGCCCATTGTGCAGGTGAAGGTAGAGTCCAAGGAATGGGCAGAAGGTTTGCCTCAAAGCAGCACTAAAAACGGTTCACAGTATACAATGTAGGAATCTCACTTTACAGTGGCTCAAACAACAGCTCTGAGACTGGGTTTGTCGAAACGGATTTAAATTTTTAGTTGAAAACTGTAGTGTGCTATAGGTAAGACTAGCAGGCCTGCTTTCTCTCTTCAAATGCTTTTGAAAAGTTGGATGCAAATTTTGCATCTTGTTACCTTGTATATAGGTGGGATTTTAATTTTTAAATCATGATTCAGAATCAGAGTATAAAACTTTTTTTACTCGCAAAATGTCTCCACTTTTAACTGCATAGAAGAAAATTATTTTCATGTGCAATTTTTGCCATAATAAATAAAAGCCAAATTCAAGTGTTTTTCTCCTGTACCTAAATGTTGGCAAATAGTGCAAACTCATAATTGCTGATTGTTCTTAAATCCTTTTAAAAAAATAAGTCAGTGTTAATGCAAAATCCCAAAAAGAGTTTGAGGGGGAAATAGAAAAAAATACTAGGTCCGTGATATGCAAATATTAAAGAGAGATTTGATCATATAAATTGTACATTTCACATAGAGTAGGTTGAAATGATTTAAGATGAAGTTCCAATATTTTTAAAAGCTAGAACCATAACAGAAATATGCTAGTCTTTACTGTGGACTAATAACAGAGGTGAGAGAACTTTTTCCTTGATTACTGGCTATTGCTTTTCCAATTCTAACACAGAGAATATATGAAATTCATCTCTACATTTTTTTTCTTTTGTGGAAGATTCCACTTATTGTATTTTTTTGACAAATGCTTTTAGTACTTTATACTGGTTTACATACAAAGTCCATAAACTTCATGTACATTGTTTTTCACGCTGGATCTTTCCCCTTTCGTTTAACCATACTTAGTGTATTTTTGTACCTCTACATGCATGGGCTCTGCATTAAGTTGTAGAAATAATCAGCTAAATGGCCTGTGTTACCAGTGCTCTCATACCTCACCTACTTCTTGTGTTTCTGTTTTTGCTGTTAAATGACTGAAATCTTCATTCTAAAAATAGAGTATCAGTTATCTCTTTAGGAAAAATATCTTCCCAGAGGCAAAGTTTACCTAAGCTTTTATAAAAGGTTTTTCTTATAATAGAGAGGTTATAGTCTTTCTCCCAAGGTGTGACTGATGGATTTGAACCACCAGCTTTAACAACACTTACCTTACAGTGCAAAGTTATCTAAAATGCATACATCTTTTTTTCTAATCCTGTTTTGTTTTAAAGCACATTTTAACGTAGTTTTCTCATTTAGTAAAAGTTGTCTAAATGAAAAAAAAAAACAAAACACAGCACTTACCTTATTGTATCACCACAGCTCCTAATGATAATCTCTCTTCCCTTTTTAGCATTGCCTTAGAGTTGGAATGGATTCATAGTTGCCTTCCAGTAGATTTCCAGAGACTGTAAATCATACAGGAGGAGACTGCCGATCTTTCTTTCACAGTTCAGGTGGTAAGTTAGAATCATTTGCCTTTGGGTTGGCAGTGCAACTCCCCAATGATTATTACATCACCAGAGCTCCCTAATGATAACAGTAGCCACGATTTATTGAGCACCTACGATGTGCTGAAAATCATGCTAGTTTCTTTAGAGAAATTTACAATATATACAGTATTCCCATAGTTATTCCCATTTTACAGATGAAGTACTTGATTATTAAAAAACTGAATGAGTGGCAGAGTTTGCCTTTGAACATATATTTAAGCCTTTCCTATATCTGCCATGCTTGTGAAGAGTTTTATGTTATCATACTCTAGCTATATAAACATCCAATAATAATTCTTTTATTTGCTCATAGTCTGCATTTCCCCTTTTAACAAGATGCATTTGAGACTTTTAAATGTTAGAATAGATCATAACATTACTGTTCTATTATATGAGAATGTCCTGCACTCAGTAGGAATTTGGTGACTATTTCTTGAATGAGTGAATAAATGCCTGTTATGATGTTTTATTAATTTTGCCTAGAAAACATGAAAATTAGGGGATTGAAAGAGTGAAAAGTTAAGGCTGGTAAAATCCAAGTGTTTGTGCTTGTTGTTTTTTTTTTCCAAAGTCTCAAATTTGTTCCTGTTAGTTTCCTCCTAGCTTCCTGACTTGGGCAAAAGCTTGTGACAATCTTATATACCTCCTTTCCCTGTTCAAGTTCAGTGCAGACTACTTTGAGTATAGTTGATTGATTCCTCTTAAAATTTTCTTTAGAATTTACTAGTAGTGAGTCAGTCAGAATGGAGAGTTTAGCTTCTTTCCTGGATAAGCAAGTTTAAAGCAGATTCCCATTCACAAGGACTTTTATTAAAGTCAGCATTATAGAATGATTCCTAAAGTTCCCTCTAGTTTTCTCACTTCCAAAGAGATCATTTCTCCCTAACCACAGAAGCCTATGACTGGGATACTTTCTTTTGCATATACCGATGTGCAGAGACCAGAGATGCAAGGAGTTCCTGGTAAATTCACCATTTTTATTTTTCAATTGGAGGAATGAGTTCTTGTTGTTAGTGATGATTGAGGCTGTTCCAAGCCGTAGTAACACTGTACACAACACAAGGAAACATTGATATGCTACTGCTATGTTGTTGTTGATTTCCTTCGAGTCAAGCACGACTCATAGCGACTCTATGAACAAAAGACCTAATGCCTTTCTATAACTATCATCATTTCTCCAAGTTGATCGAGTTTCCTGAGGTTTAGGAAGTGGATGCCTGTCCTGCTTTCAAACCTGTTTTACAGCTGGGAGTTCCATCAAACACTGTCCACAATGGGAACCATTCTGGTATTTGATACCCCAATGGTACAAGGTTCAGCATCACAGCAATCCAGGTTCTTTTATACTGCACATTAACAAAGAGTCATGTACAAAGTGGAAGAGTGTTCCTCCAGATATAACAGCACTAGTTTCACTTAGCAGTGAAGTTTTGCCAAGTCGAATATGACTGAAAGTAAGTTTTGCACAAAAGACCTGAAATCTGTTCTATATTTCTGTACGTTTATAGAGTTTAGAGAGTTTGTAGAGTTTCCAGAGGCATCTAGTTTAGGAAGTGGATGCCACTCCTGCTTCCCAGAATAAATCAATCTGGAAGCTCATCCAAACACTGTACATAATGGGTAACCATTATGGTATTTGACAAGACTATGGAACAGTGTGCAACATCACAGCAACACAGAAACATTGATATGCTACTGCTATACACAAGAAAAACTATTAGAGATAGTCTGTATTTTGTATAAAAGTTTATATATTGTTGGTGGTGGTTCTTTTTCCTTTTTTGTTTTATATTGATTTGCATACAAAATTAATATACACTGTGTTTTGTTCATATACATTTTATTTCATACACTCTTTCACATACATTGTTTTATAAAATTAATCACCATCCATCTATGCCTATTTCATATACATTGTATTTAATACATTTTTTCATTCACATTGTGTTTCATTCATTTGCATACATTGTGTTTTAAAGTGTTAGTCACCATTGATCTATGCCTACTATTATCCTGTCTTTTCAGGTCCTCCCTCGATCTTTTCTAATTCTTTTACCACTTCCCTCTACCCACCAAACTCTGCCACCCCGTGATTTCCCCCTCTGTTCACCCTCAGCCCCCCTGCCCACTCCCATTTGCCTTTTGGACTTTTATACATATCTGACTAGTTATCGTTCTATTTTTATGATAATAGTCTTAGGGAGTATTTGTCCTTATGACATTGAGTTCACTCAACATAATGCTCTTCAGCTTCTGCCATGTCGTATTGTATTTTTTTTTAAACTGTTGCTCCTAAGTGTGTGAACATACCACAGTTTCTCAGTCCATTCTTTTGTTGATGGACATTTGAGCTGTTTCCATTTTCTTGCTATTGTGAATAATGCTGCTATGAATGTCATTGTAGAAATCTCCATTTGTGTCTCAGTTCTGTATTCCTTGGGGTATATTCCTATCAGTGGAATAGCTGGGTTGTATGGAAATTCTATGTTCAACTTTTTGAGGAAATGCCAAACTACCTTCCAGACTGGTTGTACCATTTTACAATCTCACCAAAGTGCATGAGAGTTCCTAACTCTCTGCATCCTCTCCAACATTTATTGCTTGCTGTCCTGTTAAACTTTGCCACTGATACTGAGGTGAGATGTATCTCATTGTGGTTTTGATTTGCATCTCTCTTATTGCCAGTGATTTTGAGCATTTCTCATGTCTCTGTCGGCCATGCAGATGTCTTCCTCTGTGAGAAGTCTTTCCATGTCTCTTGCCGATTTTGTAATTGGGACATCAGTCTTTTTCTTGTGGAGGCACTGGTGTTTTTGTTGTACTCTTTTGGAAATAAAAAAATTCTCTATTATTGCTGCATACAACAGTATATGCAAAAGAAAGTCTGGCTGATGGGGCAAGAGGAGAACAGATTTTAGCAGTGAGTGAACTAATTCATTAGCCAGTCATTAATATTCAAAGACCAGGTAAACATTATCATAAGATGTTTAGAAGAGCTTCCATCAACCATACTTTCTTTTGCATATACCGATGTTCTACTATATAAAAGAAAAAATATTAGACATAGTCTGTACTTTATATATAGGTTTTGCGCACTGCAATCCCAGAGATATGCGGTTCGAATCCACCAGATGCTCTGCCGGAGAAGGAGGGGCCATCTCCTCCTGTACCAGTCAAATCCAATTTGACGGTACACACACACAGAAAATAATAAAATAAAAAAATTTTAAAAAAGAAAAAAAATATATATAGGTTTTGCATTCTTAATGGTATTTTTATTGTGCTCTTTTGGATAAAAGTAAAGAGTTCTTTATTAAGGCTATACTACTAATCCAACCAGAATTGCTTCTAAAAGTCTTGTATTACAGTGATGCATTGTCCTTGTTAAAAAATATTTTCAGCTTTTCAAGGAGAGGAGCAAACGGGGGTGGGGGGGGTGGGAGGGGTTTGTGCGGGGAGAAGGCTGCAACAATGAATGAATGGAATTCCAAAATCTCTGTAGATGTTCATTGAAATGAAAAATAAACAACCTAAATTTAAAAAAAAATATTTTCAGACATTGTTTACTAAAGACAGTTACTATTATTTTATTCATACAATGTATGAAATAAAAGATAGAGGCTATAAAATTATCTATAATTCATAAATATATTTTGGGGAAATACTGAGAATTGTGATTGAAGAAAATAAAAAATGTTAATAAATATCTCCTTTCTTGCTGCTAAAGAGTAAAATTTATTGATGTATAGTTGAAAATTATATTATGCTGTTGAGTAGGAGGTATTTTTCATTTTATGTCTTGAAAGCATTACTAACCTTTGGGGAAAAACCAAATATGGATGCTCATGAGGAATATCATTTGTGAAAATTAATGAAAAGTTACTGCATGGTCATACAATGAAAAGTTCATTGTGCTGGAAACAGATAAGAAGGAGTCAGTTTAGAGAGGATTTTGAGAGCCATGCTAAGGAATTTGAACTTCATCTTGTGGCTGATGAAGGGCTGTTATAGGTTATGTTGTGGTTGTTGTTATTTGCCGTCGAGTCGTTTGCGACTCATAGCGACCCTATGTACAACAGCCCTAAACCCTGCTCTATCCTGTGCCAATCTCATTGCCTCTGATACACCCATCCCGATTACCCCAGTCACTGAATCAATCCACCTCATAGAGGGTCTTCCCCTCCTGCGCTGTCCCTCCACTCTGCCCAGCATGATGTCCCTCTCCAAAGACCTGTCTCTCCTTACAACAGGGGTTACAAGGGGAGCTCTGGTGGTCTAGTGGCAAGAAGCTGCAACTACAATCCCAGAGGTGCACGGTTCGAATCCACCAAATGCTCTGCCGGGGAAGGAGGGGCAATCTCCTCCTGTACCAGTCAGATCTGATTTGACGGTACATGCACACAAAAATAGGTTATACCACCCAAAAATACATATCTAGGCCACAGTTCTCAGTATTGTGTAATTATCTTTCATCTTGTGATCTGATGTAATTATATATTGTAAATCCTAACCTCTATGATGACAGTGAGTCAGAATTAGAGGCATTTATGTTAAGTAGGAAGGATGCAGTCTACAGGATTAGGTGGTATGTTGTTGATTCAATCTTTTTTTAAATATAAGAGAAATAAAATAAGCAGAAATCAGAGGGCCCTCTTTCCACCACGGAACAAGAGTAGGGAGCAGAGTACATCTTTGGACCTTGGTTCCTTGTACTAAGAAACTCCTAGAACAGAGGAAGATTGATGACAACGACCTTCCTCCTGAGCTATAAACTGACAGAAAAGCATCACTTAGAGTTGACACCCTGAATTCAGACTTTAAGTCTCCTAAACTATGAGAGAATAAATGTTCGTTTGTTTGTTAGTTATAGAAACCCAGTTGTAGGTGGATGGATTTCCCCCTCCCCATAGCATCATGGGATAGCAGAAAAAGAAGTCATTGAAGACTGTAAAGTAAAAAGAAGTAGAAAAGTGGCAAACCCCAGCCACTCCTCTAGCTGCTGCTGTAACCCCTAAGGCCTTGTTTCTTTCTTTTACTAGAACCATGGCCCCTGCAAGGGCAAGGTGGGCAGGGAAACGAGGCTGCTGCCTCTGCAGCAACAGTCCTGGAGAGTTCAGGCAGGAGTGGACAGAGGCTGGAAGCAGTCAGTTCAGTCTAAGGGCCTTGGTCAGAGAGAAGGTGATGAGGACCAGCTGTGACAGCAATGCCACAAGGCTGCCACAACAAGAATCGTCTCATCCTTCATTCTCCTCAGTTGGGGGCTAACCTGCACATTGTGAAATGCACAAATCAAAAAGACACAGCTCAGTTTCATAATTACATACAGACACCTTTGTCCCTGCACGTATATCAAGGTATGGCTATTTCCAGTACCCTGGAAAATTCCTTCTGATGCCTCCTAGTCTAGACTTTTTGACCCCCCCCCACACACACAGATTTTTATTACCATAAATTAGTTTTGTTTTTAATGGATATCTTATAAAATGAACCATACAGCATGTTCCTTGAGTGGGTAAATGAAAATATAATCAAATATCCACTTTGTTTTTGATACCATGAAGAAAGCAAAAAGTCATCACAAAGATAAGGGAGAAAGAAAAAAACTAAAATATATACCAGAAGAGACTTTGAAAATTGCATTAGAACAGAGAGAAGACCAAACAAAGGAAGAGAAGAGATGAATAGTTGATTTCAAACAGCAGGTCAAGAATGAAAAGCAAAGTATTATAACCAAAGGCAAAAGAGTTGGAGTTAGAAAATCAAAAAGGAAGAACGTGGCTTGATATTTCTCAAGCTGATATAACAGCAAATTCAAAGTCTCGAGTTGCAATATTGAAGGATTCTATGGGCAAATTTTTGAATGAGTCAGGAAGCATCAAAAGAAGATAGAAAATCAAAAGTATCTATTGTGATTGTAGGGGCTGTTGCATTGGCTAAAGTATTTATGTGATACAACAGAAACTTGCATTGTAACAAACATTTGCTTGGACACAAAAAGGGTCTTTATCACTGCCATTAAAAAGGTTACTGACAAGACACTACATTTGATCTGCCTGAATGAAGGGTAGTTGGGGAAAACAGAATTGGATTGAAATCACATCTTAAATAACGTTAGGCTCAGGGGAGCTCTGGTGGCCTAGTGGCAAGAAGCTGCACTGCAATCCCAGAGGTATGTGGTTCTAATCCACCAGGTTGTCTGCTGGAGAAGAAGGGGCAATCTCTTCCTGTACCAGTCAGATCTAATTTGACAGTACACACACAAAAAATAATAGAATAAAGTTTAAAAAAATAATGTCAGGCACATTAATTTAACTGTAATTAATAACTATTTTGTGGAACAAACAAAAAGGACTCTCGTATTTGCAGCCTGTACTGGATACAAACTGTCTGTTTTTTAGGTGTCTTTAAGCCAATGTGAATTCTGGTCTAAAAAGACTTTTAGTTTGGACTCTGTGTGCTGCCTGAGGGTTGTGGTGCTCTTGTTGGGGGAAGTGAGCTCCAAGAGTAGTTTTTTTCACCTTTTAGTGATCTTTAATTATTGGGTGAATGCCAAAGATTCCCTTTTAAATTTATTTTGCTTTTTTAACAAAAAGAAAATTTAACTTAAAATATTGTAGCATTAGTTGCACAAAATGTTTGGACAAAGTTCTAGTTTTTATAGGTCTTTTTTATATAGTTAGCCTGTCACTGGTCCACTGCCATATAACCACACTTTCCTTCTTTTGCCTAATGCAGCCAAGCTAAGTCCTTCCAAGATGCTAAATCACTTTCATCATCACATACTTTCTTTACAAACTAAGGACAATTAAATGTTAAAATAGTGGTCTTTAGTATTCCAGATGAACTCTTTAAAAAACAAACTAATCTTAGCATCCTATCACTATGTGTTTTGTACATGTTAGTGTATTTACAAGTTTATTAAGGAGTATCCATCTTGCTAATGGCCTATTATTATTTATTTCACTTTTTATTAGGCTTTATATCCTTTTATTAGTATGCTAAATGGCCCTGTATATCTATCTTGGAACTCTGAATAGTCTAAAAGAGACTAAAAATAGAATACCACTTAAATTGTAAACCAAGGTGGTCCTTCCAGATACACATCTTGATTTACCATTATTCCAACCAGAACTATCTTGTTTAAGAATATTTGTAGTAAAAATTTTATTTGCATTACAAGCATGATAAAAAAGACTTGAACCAAGATTAAGAAAAACATCTGTTGTGTTTGGACCTGTTATCCCAGTTTTTATTTTTAAGATGTGCTTAATTTTATGGTGTAACTAAAGATTTTGTATAATGCATGATTAAGACAATAAAGTCGTTTTTCTAGACTTCAAAAAATGTTTTTAATCAGTTTGTGACTTTTGATGAGTTTTGTTAAGTCTTTGTTTTACAAACTATGAATGAGTAAATTTTTCTGATTATACCACATAGCAAACATACAGCTGTTGGCAAATATATATATATATATATATATATATATATATATATATGTATGTATTACATACAATAAATACAAAATTGTGTACTTGTTAAAAAAAGATGGAAGGAATATGTATGTAGTCACTGTGCCAAAAAGAATTGATTGACACAGAACCATTTCAGAAGCTAGCTAGCATGTGATTAAGAACCAATGGTAATGAAGGAGGAAGTTGAAGTTGCACTGACGTCGTTGCCAAAACATAAGGCTCCATGAGCTGATTCGATACTCATTGAGATGTTTCAACAAATGAATACATTCCTAGATACTAACTTCTAGTCTATGCCAAGAAATTTATAAGACCTGGCCAACTGATTAGGAGAGATCCACATTTGTTTCAATCCCCTCCCCACCCTACCCACAAAAAGGGTGATCCAACAGAACGTGGAAATTACTGAATAAATACCATATGAAAGTAAACCTTGCTGAATATTATAAAATAAAAAAATTGATTGGGATAGTTCATTGACAGGGAACTGTCAGAAATTCAAGCTAGATTCAGAAGAGGTTCTGGCATGAGGGATATCATCAGGTGAATTGAAGCTTAATGTCAAAAAGACAAAGATTTTTCACCACTCGCCCCATTAACAGTACCATGATAGATGGAGGAGAGATTGAGAATGTCCACAATTACAGCTTAGTCAGCTCCACAATCAACACTCTTAACACCAGCCGTCAAGAAATCAAAAGATGAATTACACTGGGAAAATCTGCTGTCAGGGACCTCTCCAGAGTACTGAAAAGCAACTATGTCAGTCTAGAGACTAAAGTGTGCCTAATCCAGGTCAAGGTCTTCACAATTACCTGTTATGCTTCAGAGAACTGGACAATGACTAAGAATGATAGAAGAAGAATCGATGCCTTCAAATTGTGGTGCTGGAGAAGTCTTGAACATACCATGGACTGCCAAGAAAACAAATAGGTCAGTCTTGGAGAGGGTGAAAACAAGTTTCTCCTTGGAGGCTAGAATTTTGAAGCAACATATCACATACTTTGGGCACGTGGCCAGGAGAGACAGTCCTTGGAGAAGGACATCATGCTTGGAAGGGTGGAGGGACAGCGCAGGAGAGGAACAGCCTGGATGACATGGATTGATACAGTAACTGAGGCAATGGGGGTAGGGGTGTTGGTGTCAGTGAGACTGGCTCAGGACAGGGAAGGGTTCAGAGGTGCTGTACACAGGGTTGCTATGGGTTGCAGGCGACTCTGCAGCACATAACAACAACAAATCAGATGACTCTTGACTGAAAGCAGGTAATACCAGAAAGATGTTTACCTGTATTTTATTGGCTATGTAAACATATTTAACTGTGTGGGTCATTACAAATTATGGATGTCATTGAGAAGAGTGGGAATCCCAGAATACTTAATTGCATTCTTAATTGTGTGAATGTAAAGCCTATATATAGACCAAAAAGCAGTTGTCTGAACAGAACAAGGGAACATTGCACGGTTTAAAATCAGGAAACGTGTCATGGTTGTATCCTTTTTCCATACCTATTCAATCTATATGATAAGCAAATAGAGAAGCTGGACTATTTGAAGAAGATTTTGGCATTGAGTGTGGCAGAAGAGTTCTGCCTGAATGAGCTTGGCTCTAGCGCTATGAGTTAGCAAACTTAGCTCCCCAGCAAATGCCTGAAGGCACCCACTTTGCCAGCAAACATTCAGCTTTCTTACTCTGTGGCTGGAAGCGCACAGATCTGTCTCCCTGCACTGCTGTCACCTCTGCCGCCATCTCATCACATGCCATCTTGCCCTACCGTCTTGTGGTCTAGAACTTTTTCCCCAGTGTTACAGTCCTCTATCTCTGCTTTACACAGGATTTCAGGTCTGAAGGATGTGCTGTATTTACTGACTCTTCTTCTTGATAGTAGCAAGATCCTAGCTTTCAACCTCTGGATTGATTCCTTTAATGCCTGGCAGGATGGCAAATCTGACCAATCCCCATGTTAACATTCTACGCACCTTATTGGTGTGGTTCTATCCCATAAAAGGGAACTCCAGTGGCCTAGGTGGTGAGAAACTGTGCTGCAATCCCAAAGGCACGTGGTTCTCTGCAGGAGAAGGATGGGCAGTCTCCTCCCGTACAGTTAACTGCCTCTGAAAACCCACTGAAGGGTCAGTTATGAGTCACTTCCAATTCAACAGCACACAACAACACCCTATAACAGGTGCCATGCACCATGTACTTTAATTATTAACAAGCTATTCAATCACATTGATGGGTTACAAACACTTTATACTTGCATAGCCCCACTCTGTCACTCTTAAGTGTGCTCTGTTGTACACTAAGAGTGACAGGGTAGGTATATGCAAATATATAAGGTGTTTGTATCCCCCCAAGGGGATTGGATAGCTTGCTAATAATTAAAGTAAACCAAATCAAAGGGAAGCAATCAAGAAGTTAAGGAGCTGGATAGGAAAAAAAGGACAGCTCGAGAAGACAAGGCAAAATGTCATAATGAAATGTGCAAGGAGCTGGAGTTAGAAAATCGAAAAGGACAAACTCTCTCAGCATTTCTTAAGCTAAAGGAACTAAAGAAAAAATTGAAGCTGTTGAGTTGCAGTGCTTAAGGATGCTATGGTCCGAATATTGAATGATTCAGGAAGCACTGAAAGAAGATGGAAGGAGTATGCAGAGTCACAGTACCGAAAAGAATTGGCTGACACAGAATAATTTTAAGAAACAACATATGATCAAGAGGCAATGATGATGAAGGAGAAAGTTCAGGCTGCTCTGAAGGAATTGGCAAAAAATAAGGCCCCAGGAACTGATGGAATACCAACTGATGTATTTCAACAAACAGATGCTTCCCTGGATATGCTCAACAGGTTGTGCCAAGAAATCTGGAGGAAAAACTACCTGGCCAACTGATTAGAAGAGACCCATATTCACATTCAAAAAAAGGTGACCTGACAGAATATGGAAATTATCAAACAATATCATTAATATTACAGGCTAACAAAATCCTGCTGAAGATTATCCAGAAACAATTGGAACAGTAATATTGACAGATAACTACCAGAAATACAAGCTGGGTTTAGAAGAGGTTATGGCATTATAGACATTATTTCCAATGTCAGAAGGATCTTGGCAAAAAGCATAGTATCCCTGGAATGTCTATCAGTGTTTCATTGACTATGCAAAGGCATTTGACTGAGGGAATCACAACAAATTGTGGCTAACCTTGATGAAAATGGGAATCTAAGAACACTTGATTGTTCTTGTGTAGAACCTATACTTGGACCAGGAAGCAGTCTTAAGAACAGAACAAGGATTGGGAAACAGAGCTTTATGAGGATCGTGGCATCAAGATTGGAGGAAGACTCATCAACCTATGTTATGCAGATGACACAACTTTGTTTGCTGAAACTGAGGAGGACCTGAAGCACTTGCTGCAAAAGGTCAAGGACTGTAGTCTTCAATATTGATTGAGACTCAACATCAAGAAGACAAAGAGTCTCACCACTAGGCCGATTGGCAGCACCATGATAGATGGAGCAGAGATTGAGGTTGTTAACAATTACAGCTTGTTCAGCTCCACAGTCAACACTTTTGGCACCAACAGTCAGGAAATCAAAAGACAAATTGCACTGGGGAAGTCTGCTGTCAGGAATCTCTTCAGAGTACTGAAAAGCAATGATGTCAGTCTAGAGACTAAGGTGTACGTAATCCAGGCCATGGTCTTTGCAATTACATGTTATACATCAGAGAGCTGGACAATGACTAAGGATGACAGGAGAATAAGAGTCTTGAACATACCATTGATTGCCAAGAAGGCAAATAAGTCTGTCTTGGAGTGGGTGAAACCATGTTTCTCCTTGGATGCTAGAATTTTAAAGCTCTGTCCCACCTACTTTGGGCACGTGGCCAGGAGAGACCAGTCCTTGGAGAAGGACTTCATGCTTGGGTGAAGGGATAGCTCAGGAGAGGAAGCTCCTGGATGAGATGGATTGATGCAGTAACTGGGACAGTGGGGTTGGTGTGTCGGAGTCAGTGAGAATGGCTCATTTAAGGGCAGGCTTAAGAGCTGCTGTACAAAGGGTCGCTATAGGTTCCAGGCGACCCTGACACCCTGACCGCATATAACAACAATAACAACAACCCTGTCACTTGGTGAGAGTTATGAAAACAATGGTTAGAAAAGCTACGTGATGTAATACACTGCATTGTTTTTATAAAGTCCTCTCCAGGTGATTCTTATGCAGGTTAAAGTTTGAGAATCACTGCTGGTAGCTCATTAAGTGTTGCCAAATAATACTTTTGAAAACCCAAACCCACTCCATTCTGACCCACAGCAAACCCATTGGACAGACAGAAGTGCCCTCTGGGGTTTCCAAGACTGTAACTCTTTAAACAGACTGCCTCATCTTTCTCCCCTGCAGCAGCTGGTAGTTCTGACGGCTGGCTTGGTCAGCAGCCCGGATCTTTAATCATTGTGCAACCAGGTCTTGCTGATGATCCTTAAAGACAGAAATTAATTTAAAAGGATCTAGGCAAAGGGGCGCTCTGGTGACGCAGCGCACAGGGAGTTGTACTGCTAAAAGGTGTCATTTCTCTGGCCCTTTGAATCTACCAGGGACTCCATAGGAGAAAGATGTGATTTACACCCCTGGAAAATCCACTGGAGGGTCAGCTATGAGTCAGTTCCCACTTGAAAGCAATGAGTTTTCTGGGGCAAAACAAAGTGAGGAAACTCTCCCCCAAAAAGTAAGACTGCTCAAGAGAGGACACTAAAGAAGCAGACATATTTTTTATATGAGGAATTGCAAAGGTGTAAATACGGAGTCAGCACCACTTCAGTGACAAAAACACTTTAGGAAAACTCAGAAGCAAAGAGTTACTACTAAAATATTTTAAACTATCATATTTTTAGCATATAACGTGCCTGTATACCGCTCATGCGTATCATGGATAGGGGTGGGGTGAACACATAGGAAACTTAACACCTTGAGGGCATTTCAGTTTGCAGAAACTGTATAATGTGCCTGTTATTGTGAAAACCACAGTGTTTCTTTGAACTAACAGGAAAAATTAAGGATGCTTTAGAATCCACAAAATCTCTCTTCAGGATTTAGGCAAGAGTCCAGAACACAATTAAAGAGAATGTTGACACATTGTGAAATATGTAAGCAGTGTCACTGAACATTTTGTTTAGACATTGTCAAATGGAAATCAATTCATTGTATAAACTTTGGCCTAAACAATAAAATAACAATAAAATATTTTTTAAACAAATGCTTGGAAAGTTGTTAACATGGAGAACAATAGCAATATAGGTTTACTTATTTAATGAGCAAATATTGGCAAAAATAAAAGACAGGGTTTAGGGCACAGAAACATTCAACAGCTTGAATTCAGAAAGAGGCAAAATACAGAAAAGTCTGCCGAGGTTTTGTAGCACTCGCTCTCCTTTCAGGGTGCATGGTCCCTGATCACTTGGGTTCTCTCATGAGAGCTGTGGACAAAGTATGAATAATCAACCAGTCTTGGATTCATTGTACCCCTGCTCTTTTCTGAGATCATGATTCAGAACCAACTCCCCACCATTCACCACTTTTGAGTCACTTCTGACTCACAGCTGCCCTGTAGGACTACAGAATTGCCCCATCGGCTTTCCAAGACTTTAACCTCTATCGAAGAAGATATCTACTTCCCAAGGACAAGCTGGGAGGGTTCTACTGCTCACTTTTGGATTGGCAGCTAAGTGCTTGACCACTGCACCACCAGAGTTCCTAATTAAACTGCATTGAGTGTGAAAGTAGATGCCAACCATCGCACCAGACCAAAGCACTTCTTGGGCTAGTCAAAACTAAAGCCAGCATCCACCATTGTAACACATCTGTGTGATGCTCAATGCATCTTTTTTCATCCAGGCAGGAAAACGTTCACTGAGCCCACGCCTGAGCCAAGACCTGCGCTAGACCCATTCAGCGTGCAGACCAGTAAACAAGCAGTATTGATGGTCACCGTCGTCAATGACGGTGACACTGATTCTAGGCATTCACTTCTTGAACAGACTTTTTTTTGAGGGTAAAATAATAAATACAGATTTATTAGAAAGTTACAACTCCAAAGGACAGATCTCCTCCCTTTATGAAAGGCAATATGGAGGGAGGCCCCAGTGAGGTGAGGCTGTATTTATGGCTTCCTCGTCTAGGTGGGCTTCAGGGCTGATGTGTGGCCAATGAGATTGATGGCACAGAGAGTTCGGAGTTTAGTGGGTGGTTCTCATTCTGGTCGGTGTTCTCTGATATAATTTATGTGCCCAAAGGTCCATTACTTCCCCTCTCCTCCGTGTCCATTACTTTTGACATCACTCAGGCACCCAAAGCAGCAGTTCTGTGTATGTCAATACTGGCTTCCAGGTTCTTTAGTTCTTTTTCTTCTTTTTTTTTTTTTATTTTGTGAGAAAAAAAAATTGTATTTAGAATTAGCCAGCTATACTCAGTTTACATGATCCCAGTTTTGCTGGCAATATCCAAAGCATCAAAGTCAACATAGTCGAACATAGGTCTTCTTTTCTCCATCAGGCCTGATCAAGGTGTTGATCTTGGCCACTTCAATGTCATACAGCTTCTTTATAGCTTGTTTGATCTGGTGCTTGTTGACCTTGACATCCACAATGAACACAAGTGTTTTGTTATCTTCTATTTTCCTCATGGCTGACGCAGTGGTCAGGGAAAAGTTGATGATGGCAGAGTGGTTGAGCTTGTTTCTCCTGCGGTGCTCTTCCGGGAGTATTTGGGCTGCCTTCAGAGTCTCAGCATCTTAGGCCATGGAAGGTGGGTGATGTGCAGATCTTCTTTTTTATGTGGCTGTGGATGCCCTTCAGGACTGACTTCTTGGCCTTTAAAGCTTTTACTTTGGCTTCAGTTTTGGGAGGGGCTGGGGCTTCCTTCTCCACGTTTGGTACCATCTTCACAGAATGGGCTTCTTGGTTCTGATACCTTAATTTTCCAAGTATGAACTTTTGCCTCTTTTCTTGGTTCTAATTCCAACCTTCTCCCTGGAGAGATCAAACCTCTAAAATCTCTAAGAGTTTTGGATGATGACAGAATTGGGTGTTATTTTGCCTACAGGAGATTCAAATCTCTCCATGGCCCTACCTCTGTGGGTCCCTAAATGGTGTGGTTACTATGCCAAGTGGGTCGACAGGGTTAGAAGTTGGGGTTGCATAAGCTGATATCCTTGTAGAGCCAGTCATCTGCTTAATGTAGAACACTTGGAGCCAAGACTGTTTGATATTTATGAATCCTTTCTTTGATGAAGAGGTTGTTCAGTCAGGCTTTTAAAAAAACTCTTTGAATTTTAGCTTCAGTTTTCAAGTTGGTTGGCCTATACAATCAGGAACTTGCCTTCTATAGCTGGAAAGAAATACTTGCGGTATGCATCCAATTAGATGTTTGTATTTACTAGATGAAGGTAGAAAATCCATCCTCTTGAATCATCTCAGCTTTTGGTCACCAGATTGTTGTCATGCAATCAGTGCTGTAGTTCATGCTTCTCTCACAAGCAAAAGAATAATACCAGGCAGGAGAGACTGGAGAAGAGGACAGTGCCCAAGTACCAAAGTAGTACAGTGTACAGCAATTTTAGTGTTTCCTGGGAGAGCAGACTTTAGTGTAGGAAACATTAAAGTAGGCTCAAGCTTCTTTTCTTTTTTTTGCCGTTGTGGAGTTTATTAAGAAAATAGGTTGGAGAGTAGGAGAGGCAAAGACTATCACATAATGCAAGTCTAGGTTTAGTCCAGCAGTCCCAGGCCATATTAATAAGGCACAATTCCTCAGTTAGTGAAAATGCAAATTCAGTTCAGCAGTACGAATCCAAGAAACCTCTGGTTTCCTCAGTCACCTAGCAAACTTTATCTCAAGCTGAAGCTTTTTATTAGAGCACAGGAACAAGAAGAAAAAAGATGAAGGGGTAGAAATGAGGATGAAATAATACAGATTTTTTTTAAAAAGTTACATCCCCACAGGGACAGACCTCCCTCCATGAAAGGAAATATGGAGGGGAGGCCTTCTTCAACAAACTCTTATGTGTTATGTATAATGAAAAAAGCCCTTCATTCAGTATTCTATAAACGTTGAACCTGGAACACAGTGAAATTAGACAAGCAAACATGAAATTTACTCTTTTCCTCCTGTTCTTAAAGAAGCCACTAGGTTTTGGAAAATTCCACAAACTCTCCCCCAACATCTCAACCTCCCAGCAAGTTACCCTTTCAAATGTTGCCTGCAAGAGTAGGAGTCATATGGCTAGGGACCTGGATGAACTTGGGGGCCTGAGACAAGAAGGGAGAAAGTTGTGGGATTGTGGGATGCTTTGTATAAATCCCCAATATGTGAACCTTTTTATATTCTATAGTGCAGGCTAGGAAAGGAGGGGGAAAATATATCAAGTCCGAGTCTGAAAACTTCCAAAGCAAAACATAGCGCATTAATGGTTTAGTGTCATGAGCAATCAAATGCTTGTCATATGCCCATATATTTTCTTGCCCAGTTTCCACAAATAACAAGCTCTAGATTTTCATAAAATATCCAGGCAATACATGGGAAGCCGGGTGGACTTTAATGAAATTCCAGCAAGTATTTTTGGATATGGACAGCCTTCCATATTTTAAATTCTTGGTAAAATGAGTTGCCAGTGGTCCCAGATAGATTGTTCTGTTCCTGAATCGGACAGTCCAGGGTTATTTTAGGATATATTTTTTTCCCAGTAATGGAGATCTCAATAATGTGAGCTATTTCCCTTTTTAAAAAGTTAATGACTTTGGAGAACTTTGTAAACAAGAAATAAACATTTTTTAGAAGCCAAATTACAGATGTTGAGGGGGGAAATATCCTAGAAAGTGTGCTGCAAAGACAAGACTTTATTGATGCTTTCATGAATAACCAGAACCACGGTTTTTACTCTCTGAGAGGCTGATTTTGAAATAAAAAAAATTTGGCCACTCAGAATAATAAGCTGAGATTATTCTAATGTACTTTGAACAAGTTATCATGAAGACTAGTCTACAATCCACCCTCTCATGTGTTCATCACTAGCCACATGTGGCTATTTGAATTTCCTTTTAAGTGAAAATAAAGTGTAAACTTTAGCTCTACCTGGTGGCCCAGTGTAGTGTTGAGCTGCTAACTAAAAGGTCAGCTCTTCAGAAACACACACACACACACACACACACACACACACACACACACACACATACACACACACACCAGCATCTCTACCATCTGCTTATGTTGCGATGACAGCTTTAGAAACCTAATGAATCAGTTCTGCTCCGTCCTCTAGGGTCACCATGAGTTGGAATCCATTTGATGATACACAATACCAACACAATTTAGTTACTCAGGCATTAGCCTTATTTTAAAGAGGGTGGTGCAGTGTTTGAACGCTGAACTGCTAACCAAAGGATTAATGGTTTGAACCCACCCAGTGACTCATTGAGGAGAGCAGACAATCTGCTCCTATCAAGATTTAAGAAAATACCAAACCCACTGCTGTTGAGTTGATTCTGGCTCAAAGCAGCCATGTAGACAACAGGAGAACTGCCCATGAAGTGGCCAAGGCTGTACACCTGCACAGATGTGGACCGCCTCATCTTTCTCCCATTGAGTGTCTAGTGGGCTTAAGCCACCAACCCTCTGGTTGACAGCCTAATTCTTTGGCCACTACACCACCCAGGCTCCTCTCCATAAAGTTGACAGGCTGTGTGAAGGAGCTGTGTCATACAAGGTCACTATGAGTCAAAATTAACTTGACACATGGCTGATAGCAGCTGTAATAGACAATGCAAAGCATTTCTATCTCAAAGAAAGTTCTATTGGACAGAATTGCTCTAATCTTTGCTACTCAAAGGGTAGACCAACAGTTTCAGCATCATCCGTCTGGGAGTTTGTTGGCAAGGCAGTATCTCCCGTCCTGCCCCAGACCTGCTATAAAGCAGACGCTCCATTTTCCCAAAATTCCTCAGGTGATTCATTTGCACAGTGAAGTTTGAGAAGTGCCGGGCCCATACAGTTTCCTGGGCTGACCTGATCATAGGGTCACCTTGCTTGTGCACTGCGCATTCCCTTGCTCTGTTGTAGTTGTTACGTACCATCGAGTTGTAACTGACTTATCACTGACCCTCCAGTGGGTTTCCAGAGGCCCTACATCACAGAGGAGGAGGTGGCCCATCTTTCTCCAGCAGAGCATCTGGTGGATCCAGACTGCGTGCCTTCACGTTGGCAGCACAGCTCCTTCGTACTCAGCCACCAGAACGCCCTGTTCCATTGCCCTGTCATTATTGGGCACTGTCAAGTTGGAATCGACCGATTTGTAGCTGACCCTCCAGCTGGTTTTCAGGGGATTGGTGTGTCGGTGTTAGTGAGACAGGCTCAGGACAGGGCAGACTTCAGAACTGCTGTACATGGGGTTGCTTTGGGTCTCAGGCAACTTGACAGCGCATGACAACAACAGCAATCACACAAGAGGAGGTTGTCCATCCTTCTCCCACAGAGCAGCTGGTGAGTTTGAAACAATGCCTTTGGGATTGCAGTACAGCTTCTTATTAATAGGCCACCAGAGCTCATATCTACTAAGTTAGACTCTTTGTAGCAGGTGGCTAGAAATTTGTATGTTTAACAAACATTCCAAGTTATTTTTTGCTTTCTGGTACTGGGCATTGATTTTTAAAGAAAAATCTCACTAGGGTTCTGATGCCACCACCTGTCTATCAGTTTGTCAGGAAAACCAGGAAAGGTGTGTGTTTTAGGGTTGTAGCCTTTCGCCTTATTTATTCATTCTCTACATTGAGCAAATAATCCCAGAGGTTGGACTGTATGAAAAACAAAGCAGCAGCATTGGAGACAGGCTCATTAGAAGCCCAAGCAGTCACACAGATTACAAAACCTTGCTTGCTGAAAGCAAAGAAGCCTTGAAGATCAAAGATTACATTCCTCAGTGTGGATTATATAAAGGGAAAAAATGTCTTACATCTAGACTAATAACATAATGATGAACAAAGAGAAGATTCAAGTTTCCATGGATTTTCTTTTACTCAAATCCCCAATCAATGCACTAAAAGAATCAGGCAAGAAATCAAAGGACATGCTGGTTTTACATGCGCTTGAGTCGGAGCCCACCCATAGCTGACTCTCCAGTGGGTTTTCAGAGACAGTTAATCCCATGGGAGGAGATTGCAGAGTAGCTGATGGATTGCAGAGTAGCTGATGGATTTGAACTGCATGTCTTGGGAATTGCGGCACCGTTTCTTACCACTAAGCCACCAGATAGGTATTGTAATTAATGTCATAAAACTATGTCTGAATGATTGAATGGAAAACCAATTTTTCTCCATAAAGTTTCATTCAGACCACAATAAAAAAGTTTGAAATAAGAAAAACAAATTAAAGAACATTACATTGGGTAAATCTGCTGTAAAGGACTTCTTTAAAACACTAAAGAACAAGGGTGTTATGCTGAGGGCTAAGTTGTGGTACCTAGTCCACGCCATCACTCACACTCATTCAGTGCCATTGAGTCAGAACCAACCCATAGCCGATCCTCCAGCAGGTTTCAGGGGCTCTAATTCATAGAAGACGAAATTGCCTATCTTTCTCCTGAAGAGCTACAGGTGGATTTGAACTTCCAAAGAGACACCACCTTAGGGTCAGCAGTGCAACCAACTCCTTATGAACTCACTACCAGAGCTCCCAAGCCATTGCATTGCCATTTGCTTCATATGGATACAAAACATGGACAGTTAATAAGAAAAATCAGAGAAAAATTAATGCCTTTGAATAATGCTATCAGTGAAGAATATTGACTATACCATAAACTGCCAAAATAACAAATCTATCTTGATAAAAGTGCCATCAGACTTCCTTTCACATACTTTTGGCATGTTAGCAAGGAACCAGCCCCTGGGGGAAAATGTAACATTGTGCTTGATAAAGCAGTCGTTTTATGTGCCTTTGAGTCAGGAATGACGCATAGCTGGCCCTCCAACAAATTTGCTGAGGCTGTAAATTGCACAGGAAGAGATTGCCCATCTTTTGCCCTCAGAGAAGAGGGTGGATTCAAACCACCTGCCTTTGGATTGGCAGCACAACTCCTTACCTCTCAACCACCAGAGCTCCAATAAAGTAAATGATTGCGAAAAAAGAGGAAGACTCTCAAGGAAATGGCCTGTCCCAGGAAGATGGCGCCGAAAGCCAAGAAGGAAGCCCCTACCCTCTCAAAACTGAAGCCAAAGCAAAGGTATTAAAGGCCAAGAAGGCAGTCCTGAAGGGCATCCACAGCCAAAAAAAAAAGAAGATCCACACGTCACCCACCTTCCGGTGGCCTAAGACGCTGAGACTCCGAAGGCAGCCCAAATACCCCCGGAAGAGCGCCCCCGGGAGAAACAAGCTTCACCACTATGCCATCATCAAATTTCCCCTGACCACTGAGTCAGCTGTGAAGAAGATAGAAGATAACAACACACTTGTGTTCATTGTGGATGTCAAGGCCAACGAGCACCAAATTAAACAGGCTGTAAAGAAGCTCTATGACATTGATGTGGCTAAGGTCAACATTTTGATTAGGCCTGATGGAGAGAAGAAGGCCTAGGTTTTACTTGCTCCTGACTCTGATGCTTTGGATGTTGCCAACAAAATTGGGATCATCTAAACTGAGACAAGCGGGCTAATTTTAAATATAAATTTTTCTCACACACACAAAAAAGGCCTGTCCCAGTGGCCACCACAATGGGCTTTAGCACTTCAGAGATTGTGATGATGGCTCAGGATCAGGCTGGGTTTCACTGTTGCACACAGGATTGCTTTGGGTTGGGAACAACCAGATGGAACCTAACAACAGGATTTTTTTTTTTACTTTGATATTTTTTTCCTTTTGATTATTGGTTTGCGTACAATCAGTCATGCACATTATGTTTCGTGCATGCTTTATATTTATTTATATGAACAGTAGGATTTTGATAGCAACTAAGGTTAAAAACCACTGCTCTAAACGGTTCTGTCCTCCAGACTGCTTCAGGTATTAAAATTGGGAATTAGATTTTTAAACTGAGGTAAGATAAGATGGTATTATAAGTAAATGTAACAGTCTATGTTACTTAAAACATAACTGAAGAACTCCTTATTCTGTATTCCATGAAGTAAAACAGATATCAATGTAATTGAGTACTGTTTTGGCAATTTCTAGGTTACAAAATCCTACAGAATTTGGTATAATTTTTTTTAATGTCTTGTTTTCCTAGAGAAAGTTATTACCTCCTCAAGGAGAAGAATGAGATTTTCCAGGTTTTTGGTACTTAGAATTCTTACCCCAAAGTATATACTTGTTGGATCACCCTAACTGAAGATAAGATAAAGTCATAGTATTTTAACAGTAATAGCATCAGATAATATACTACCCGCCTATGAAGAAATAGCAGCCCCACAGAGATAAGAAATGGTTAACAAAAAAGAGAAGTGGTAAAGTAAGCTATTAATACTAAAAGGTGAAAGTGTTCAGAATTAGAAAGTGAAAGATATATTTGGTTGTTTCCTAGATAACAATTGTAACATAATACTTTCAACTTCATGTTTAAAGCCTTGCACTTAGAGCAGTAAAAAAAGAAAGGCTTCAAAGTCATGAAGTTAGGAGAAGAACAGATGGAAGAAGTCAAAGGGGCAGAAAGAAAAAATTTTAAATGAGTAAGAACATCAGTGAAATGAAAGCCAAAGATAGTATAGAGATTATCAAAGTAAAGGTTGATTCATGGGGTAAAAATAGCAACAGGAAATGATTGATATATTCAATGAATTTTCCCCAGATCAGTCTGTAGATTCAGTGCAATCCCAACCAAAATTCAGTGTTTCTTTTTCAAGAGCTCTTATAAGCTGAATCTAAAATTTCTATCAGGTTCTCAACACTGACAGCATTGACATTTGGGACTTAACAGTTTCCTGTATAGAGGCTGGATTGTGCATTTAAGATGTTTAGCAGGACCGTTGGCTTCTGCCAATATACACCAATAGAAACCCCACTCCCTCGAAGTGGCTCCAGTCATTTCCCCCAGAGAGAGACAAAGTCACCCCAAAGAGAGAACCACGCCTTTAGATGAAAGAGCAAAGACCAGGAAAAGCCAGAATTATTATGAAGCTAGCTATAGTAATTAGGAAGGAGTCCTGGTGATGCAGTGGTTAAGTTCTTGGCTGCCAAATGAAGGGTAAGCTGTGCAAGCTTACCAGCTGCTCCATTGGGGAAAGGTGTCAATAAAGTCGGTTTCAATAAAGACTTATAACCTTACCCTCTGGACAGATCTGCTCTGGCCTACATGGTCACTGGGAGCTGAAACCCACCCAGCAGCAGTGGCTTTTGTGGATTTGGCTATTTAATGGTACTGAAATAAACCTGTGAGCCCAGAAATCTGCCTCACAAATTACAAACTGAGAAATGATCTATACAGTCTACACAACTAGAAAATGTAAACATAAATATGTTTAAAACTCTTATAAGTTCATGAGAGAAGCATAAACAACTAAATAGACAGATGTTTCACAGAAGAGAAATCACAGCTGACCAACAAATATGTGAAAATGTGTGTTCAGTGCTGTTCAATGTCAGAGAAATGAAAATCTGAGCCACCAGGTGATGCTATTTTACACCCATCAATTAGCAAAAAAAAAAAAAAAAAATGAAGCCAGTAATACCAGAGCTTGAAAAGATCTGCACAATTTTTCATAGTGTTGGGAGGAGTATAAATTGATATTGTCAATTTAAAAATATAGTTTGACTTTATATCATGAGGTTGAGTAATGATACTCTATAATCTAGTACTTCTACCCAGTTTGCAGCATCATGATCAATGGTGAACACTGAGATTATTAACAGTTTTAGTTTACTTGGCTCCACAATCAACATGCTCGTTACCAACAGCCAGGAAATCAGAATACGAATTGAATTGGGGGAAAGTCTGCTATCAGGGACCTCTCCAGAGTACTAAAGAGCAACAATGTCAGTCTAGAGACTAAGGTGCGCCTGATCTGGGCTATAGTCTTCACAATTACTTGCTATGCCTCAAAAAGTTGAATAATGATGAGGGATTATAGAAGGAGAATGGAGCTGTGGTGCTAGAGAAGAGCGTTGAATATACCATGGACTGCTAGGAGAACAAACAGGTTTGACCTAGAGAGAGGTGAAACCAGGCTGCTCCTTGGAGGCAAGGATTCTGAGGCTTCATCTGACATACCTTTGACATGTTGCAAGGAAGGACCAGTCCTTGGAGAGGGACGTCATGCGTGGGAAAGTGGAGAGACAGCGCAGGAGAAGAAGACCTTTTATGAGATGGATGGATAGCTTAATGGGGGTAGGTGTGTCAGAGACAATAAGGTTAGCACAGGATAGAGCAGAGTTTAGGGCTATTGTACCTAGGGTCGCTATGAGTTACAAGCAACTTCATGGTGCATAATAACAAAAAAAATAGTTTCCACAGAAACTGTCATACATGTGTCCTGGGGACATTTAGGGATCTCTGGTGGCATAGTCTCTATGGAGTTGCACTGCCAACTCAAAGGCTGGCAGTTCAGATCCACTAGTGACTCCTTGGAAGAAAGATGAGCAATTTCCTTCCATGTGATATAATCCCGGAAACCCAGTGGAGGGTCAGCTATGAGTCAAATCCGCCTCAGTGGCAGTGGGTCCTGAGTGAGTGAGAGGGTCATGTGGTCATGGCATCATTGTTCCCAGAGCCAAAACCTGGAAATAACCCAAGTACCCACCGATAAAAGAAGGGATTCACCAACTGTAGTTGCTCATAAGTAGACCATTATACCCCATCAAAATGAGGAAAGAACAGAAACACCAATAAGGATGGAGCTTAGCAATGCTATGTTGTTGTTGTCATGTGTCCTTGAGTTGAAACCAACTCATAGCTGACCCTCCAGCAAGTTTTTAGAGGCTGTTAACCATTTGGGAGGAGATTGCTTCTCTTTCTCCCAAGGAACAGCTGGTGGATTCGAACCACCTCTCTCTGGGTTGGCAGCACAACTCTCTCATCACTAAGCCACTAGAACTCTAGCAGTGTTTTGGTAAATGTTCGGGGAGGGGGAAGGAAGTCATCAGATATTGCATGCACCTTGAGATTCTTTTTTTAAAAGTTAAACACAACAGAAATGAAATCTAGACTTTTGGGCTTGAATACAGATGAAGCACAGGAAAACAACTCCCACTTGTCTGTCAGCATGTCCTGCTGGGGTGGCTGGTGTGTTGCTGTGATGTCTGAAACTCTCCAGTGGTCTTTCCGATACCAGCAAAGTCACTCGTGCTGGACAGGGTTCTCACGGTGGATCCTCCAGACTAAGAATCGTCGAAGTCGGTAAGTGAACGGGTGAGGAAAGAGAGAGGGTTCCAAGAGAGAGTCATGAATGGACTGATACTGAGAGTGGTCGTGAGCTGGAGGTTATAATTAATCCACATTTGTGCACCTCAAATCCATTCAAAGCATGTTTTATATATTGAACATTGACTATTCGAGAAAATGGCAAAGTGGGAAAGCATATACTCCTTTGAGATTGCGGATACTGAAAAATCATGAAAAAGTAATCTTACCAATGAAATGGAATAAAATTTCAAATGTCTTCATCTATTACTGTTGAGTCAATCCCAAAGCGCACGTCTTACTGGATCTTTGCTGTTTGGTCTGGTTTTGAAGAGCAACCTTATGACAGACAATACTTGCAAGCAATCACCCAGTCATCTCTTAACTTATATACAGCTGAAATAGTCCTCAGAAGCGAGGATGGTAAGGCTTCCTCTCACCTACCTTGGACATGTTATCCGGAGGGATCAGTCTCTGGAGAAGGACATCAGGCTTGGTAGAGCGGAGGGTCAGTTAAAGAGGAAGACCTTCAGAGATGAAGTGACAGTGTCTACAACAGTGGGCTCAAGCTGCAGCAATTATCAAAGTGACACAGGACACGGCAGTGTTTCATTCTGTTATAAAGTCGCTATGAGTCAGAACTGACTCGAGGACACTGCCTTGGGCGCTGGGTTCTCCAGAAAAGTATAAACCAATGAACACACACACACACACACACACACACACACACGCATGCCAATGTGTGTGTGGTTTTTGTTAAGTGTCTTTGAGTTGACTCTGACTCATAACAACCCTATGTTCAATAAATTGAAACCCTGCCTAACCTACACCATCCTCACAATCTCTGCTATGCTTCAGCTCAGTGTTGCGGTCACCATGCCCCTGCAACAATGAGCACCATATTGATCACATAGACACAGATAGAAAGAGATTCACCATTTAGCTAAAGGAAATGACTCACCCACTCCTAGAGACTGGCGAATCTCAAATCTGTGGGCCAGGCCTCACAAGGCTGGCTTCTTCTGAGTCACCAAGCTATGGAGGCTGACCAAAAAAGAGCCAAAGATGGGTCGAGTCAAATGCAGGGTCCTGATAGAGCAAAGAGAAAGACAGCTCCACCAGACATACTTCTATATTTGATGCAATCCACACCCCCAGTGAAAATGCCCTTCAACAAATACTAGAGCCCCTCAAGGGTATGATTTCATCAGACTTCACCAAGACAATGACTATATCATAACTGCCAAGCAGGAGAATTCTAGGCAAACAAGTTGGCACACAGCTGTCACCATCACAAGGACTTAACAACAGCAGCTTATTCAGTAAGCTTTTATGTATAAACAATTGTTGACCTAAAATCCAACTTGGGTGTAACTAGCATAATGTATGGATATATTTATATACAATAAAACCTATGAGATCCATAACTCAACAGAACTGCCTTAATTTTACAGATCTCGCAAATTTTCTGCCTTTAACAGGATATCTTACCCCTTTTCATCATTCATTTTAGTGGAAAATATTTGAGTTTTCCTTCTTTGACAAGTTCCTACCTTAACACAGATTCTGGTTTTCATAGGCATGTATACATGTATATCTGGTGGTGTGGTGGTAAGAAGCTGCATTGTAATACCAAAGGCTCATGGTTTCAATCCACCAACTGCTCTCCAAGAGAAGGATTGGCAGTGTCCTCCCATGCCTCTGAAAACCTCCTGGAGGGTCAAGCAGGGATCAGTTTTACTTGTCAGCACACAACAAGAACTATGTGAGTGTGTTTATGTATAGGGAGCTCTGGGGCCTAGTGGTAAGAAGCTGCACTGCAATCCCGAAGGCACACAGTTTGAATCCACAAGCTTCCCCATGGGAGAAGGATGGGCAGTCTCCTGCCTTTGAAAACCCACTGCAAGGTCAGCTATGGATTGTTTCCCACTTGATGGTATACAACAACAACAACATATATATGCACACACATATACATAACTATCTCAGGGAACTAAAACAACAGCAGTTTATGTATATGTAAGTTTTTACAGTCAGTCTTTTATATATACATACACACATACGTACGCATTGTGCATAATGTACAGAGTTGACATAGTGCATAATGCATTGGGTTATTGACTGAAAGTTGGCAGTTCAATCTACTAGTGGCTCATCTGGAGAAAGCCATCTCCTGCTATAAGGATTTACAGCCTCAGGCGCCTGATGGAGGATCACTGTGAGTCACAATTGATATGCATGCACACACACATACACTTCCTCAGACTAATCTGCATATGCAATTAATACAAATAGCTATTCCAGAGATCCCCACAGCTTCCCTTCTCTTCCAATTTTGCCATAGTGGGCTTTCCATGGCTCCGTCCCTTCCACCTCACTTCCATGCTCCATCCTGGTGGCTCTCAAGTGCTTGCTTGCTTGCTGATTGCTTACAGGGGAAAGCAGTTGGTTATTTGAAGATGAGAATAAGATTTCCTGCATGCTCCAAGTGCTGCGCATCATCCCCTTGTACTCCAACTGGAGACCCAGGCCCATTCCTGTCATCATCCAACTTGTCCAGCCACCTTGGCTACGTGCAGTACACAGGGGTAGGGACAGGGTGAAATGACAGGGGCCCTCGGAGCTCTCGGCCTGATGCAGGAGCTTGTGGTTCAAGATAGGAGCCGGCATCTGGCCAGCAGAAATACTTGGAAAGGAGAAAGGAATGGGGCAGGTCTTGTCCAAACCTATAAAATCAACCCTGATCCAGATCCCAGTACTGTTCTCACCTGGGAAGCACTGACACATTCAGGTCCTGGGAGTCTAGACAGAAGCATGTAGTGACTTTTCCTGACAACTTGATTTTGATGTGAGACATTAATTCTCACATCCAGGATTCTGACTGTCACTGCGCCTTTAAAACTTGCTGAGCATCTCAGTTCCCTCGTTGGGACTTGAAATCTGATCACTGGACCCTGCCTTGGCCTCTGCTTCTCTGTTTTGGTTCTAGTAACTTGCACAATATAATAGCTTTTCTTTGGCATGGAGCCCTTGTCAGGTCACCTGGCAAATTGGTCAACTGCCTCACAAGCACAGGTACTAAGTGTGTGGCCTTGCTGATTCTTGATATGATGAGCTCTGAGGTTGATAGTTTCAAACATCATCTTCCTGAGATGACTGTGACGTAGTGGGTATGTGGCCTGGATTCCACACTCCCCATTTCTATCTAGATTCAATGATAATTGGCCCTTAAACTCTGAGCTTCCCATTTGTCCAGACAGCTCCCCTTAGCCTTTTTCCACCTCCCAGGAGGCATTGGTTCCAGACCCTGCCTCCCTACAGGCTAACAAGAGTCCTCCCTCCATGGCCATTGAGTGGGTTCCCACTCATAGTGACCCATGCTCAGGCTTCCTAGACTGAAAATCTTAATGGGAGGAGATGGCCTTGTCTTTCTCCTGAATAGTGGCTGGCAGATTTGACCTGCCAACCTTTTGGTTAACAAGCCAACTCACTACACCATCTATTCAAGAACATGGGTAGGTAGAGTGCCTAGAAAGTTAAGTATGTTGTTGGTAGGTGTCACTGCATTGACTGCAACTTAGAACGACCCTGTGAACAGAAGATCTGCACCTTGCTCTCTCCTGAGTCGTCCTTGCCATATCTGATACACTTGAGCCCACTGTTACAGTCAGTATGTCAGTCCGTCTTGTTAGGGATCTTCCTCTCTCTCTGACCCTCCACCTTTCCCAGCACGATGTCTTTTTCCAAAGACTGGCCCCTCTTCATGACATATCCAAAGTTATCCTATCCTCTAAGGAGCCACATAGTTGCACTTCCTCCAGGACAGACTTGTTCTTATGGACATCCATAGACTACTCAGTACTTTTTCTGACATCACAGTTCAAAGGCGTCAGTCCTTCTTCTGTCATCCATAATCATTGTCCAGCTTTCAGATGCATAAGAAACAATTGAAAATATCATGACCTGTATCCGGTTCACTTTAGTCTTTAATTGGACATTCTTGCTTTTTAGCACTTTGGAGAGGTCCTTGACAGTATATTTTCCCAATGTAACATGTCTTTTGATTTCTTGACTGCTGTTACCATGGGTGTTGATTTTGGATCCAGGTTAAGTATTGTGAGATTACCCCCCCCACACACACTTTTTTTATTTTCAACTGGTTTATTTACAAAGTCAAGTATTGGTGTATACTGTTGAGTCAGAACCAACTCATAGCTGGTTTTCAGAGGTTATAAATTGCATGAGAGGAGATTGCCCATCAGAGGAGCTGATGGACTCAAATCATGTGCCTTTGAGTTAGCAGCGTGGCTCCTTACCACTAAACCACCACAGCTCCCTAAGTATAGGAAGACAGAAATGTCTTTCAGGACCATGGAGTGTAGTGGGGAAGACTTTGGGGGGAAGCACCAAAGGACTTTCTCAGGCAAAAGCACAAAGATGAACTGAGAAATGTGAGGAGATCGGAAGTCTTTCAGCATGGCCAGAGGAGAGAGCATAGCACACAGTGGCTTGGTTGCATTTCCCGGCGGTCTTTGCATGTTCTTCACTAGAACATGGGGAGCTGCTCTCGGTGTTGAGGGGGCAAATGATGTGGGTCTGATTGCTGCAGGTGGGCACCTGGAACCCCATGGTAAGTGCCTAACTTAAGGCTCTCACTAGGAGGAGGTGCAGGGGGGACAGTTACAAGATGATTGCAGAATAGGTTGATGTTGTTAGCTGCCTTCAGGTTGCCTCAGATTCCTAGGAACCCCATATAAAACAGAACAAAGCCCCGTCTGGTCCCATGCTGTCTTCACAGTTTCGGCTGTGTGGAAACCCACTGTTGTGGTCCCGTGTCAGTTCATCTCACTGAAGAGTTTCTTCTCCTTTGCTAACTCTCTGCTTTTCCCAGCATGAGGTCCTTTTTTCCAGGGGCCAGCCCCTCTTGACAACATGCCCAAAGAATGTGAGACAAAGCCTCACTATCCTTCCTTCTAAGGAGCACTCCGGATTCAGTTCTTCTAAGACAAAGTGGTTTGTTCTGTTGGCCTAGTAGATAGTGATGCTATCAAGCCAAAGGTGGGTGATTTTAATCTTTGGCACTCAGGCCTTGTTTAAATGGTTTATTGTCAAACATCCTTCTAAGTGGTATAGCACTGGTCTGTGCATTTCTATATAGAGGTGACTCATGGTTGTTGTGATGCTGAATACTGTGACACTGATGTGTCAAATGTGATAATGGCTACCCATGGTGGACAGTGTTTGGTGGAGCTCCCCGATTAAAACAAGATTGGAAGCAGGAGTGGCATTCAATTCTGAAATAACATGCCTCTGAAAACTCTATGAACGTGGAGAAACGAAACATTTAATACTCTTCGCTAACACATTTCAAAGGCATCAATCCTTTTTTGGTCTTCCTTATTTATTATTTAACTTTCACATGCACATGGAGCAATTGTAAATGGCATGGATTGGGTCAGATATAACTTAGCCTTGAATGTGGCATCCTTGCTTGTTAGCACGTTAAAGAGATCCTTGGCAGCAAATATGCCCAATGCAGTAGGTAATGTCGCTTGATTTCTTTTTTTTTTATTATTAATTTTAATGAACATTTGCAGAGATTTTGGGTTTCCATTCATTCATTGTTGCACTATTTTCTCTACCCACCCCCCCAGTTCATTCCTCTCTTCCCGCCCCTTGAAAGTCTGTTTTAATTGTCCCATTGCCACGGTGCTTGTCAAAACCAGTTCTGATTAATGTCAGTGTGTCCTTTGCCATTCCCTATCACTCCTCCCTGAGAGAGATTTCACTCTGATTCATAAGGAAACGGGGATGGTGTATTCTTTTAGCTACTTCCTGCTGAAAAGGAATGCTGTAGGTTTCAGGGTGAAAATCTTCTCTCACTACTCTAAAGGGCTCCTTTGGCAATAGGAAACACATAGTCTATTGCGGAGATTGATTTTGGAATTTAGATGCACTGTTATCAATTGTGCTTAGCCATACATGTTCATATCCTTGAAGATGTATCATGGACTGTTGTAGCCTAGAAGACACAAATTTAACTAACAAGTTAAAAGTACATGAATCAAAAAATAAAAGGAATTATATTCCAAATAGAGGTTCTAACAGTGGCACAAATCAAGTTACAGAGGGAAGGTAGTTCTTACAATAAAAGGCCTATTGACTAGCACTTTGTCTATTATAGTATAAAGGTTAGGAACCACCAGATGTAGAGGCTCAACTATGTCATTTATTGTTCTTAAGTCCTGGACCAAATTCCATCTGCCACTGGGTTGTTTTACAGCTCGGAAGTCCGCATGTAAGGCGGAGGTGAAGTAAGGAACTGCTTATGAGGTTTTCCGTCAATTCCAATAACTACGAAATTGTGAGAAGAGTTGGGACCTCAGAAGGATTTTAGGACCAAATAATAGGCTCTTGTGTCCAGGGGAAAACAAATATACTTACCAGTAATGTTAATGCTCACCCCCGGCTCTTCTGGGAGGATCTGAATTGTTGAAGCATCCTTCTTTGTTTCCAGCTGGGAGCTGTGGCCTGTCAGTCCTGTCAGCCACGAGGACCTGTTGTGGGCCACCCTTAGCCAAGTGTCCTTCAGATCCACACTTAAAGCTAGTGTGTGGGAGCTTCCTCTCTACTCCCTTGCCTACCTGTGGCTCTTGTCTGTGACACTGTCTACTGAAGTGGCCCAGCTTTCCACAGTGGAAGCAATTCTTACCTCCTTTATTACCTTTGGGTGGCACTGTTTATGAGTAAGACTTCCTTTTCCTGACACAGGCCCTAAACTGGCGGCAATAGCTACCCCAAGAATTTTGGCCATTCTCTGGTCTTTTCTCTTCCTTCTAGATCCCAGTTGTTAAAAGAGGGAAAAATTTAAACAAATAATTTTGGACAATGTCATCTTTTAAGTTTAAGGCTAGAAATATTAACAGTATGATCATTTTCAATCCAGAGATACATGTTCCAATGCAGTTCCTATTTCCCATAAATGGTTTTGGTAAGAAAAATATTGTAAATGTGGATACAGTTCCACTACTCCTCCTCCATGCCATGATATAGTGTTATTAGCATGAGCCGTTATAAATCCATTGCCTTCCTTACTCTAACTTAAATTTTTTAACTTAAATTTATTATTACTTTCAGTAAAAATTTACAGAGACGTTGAATTTCCGTTAATTCATTGTTGCACATTTCTCCCCTTCCAACCCTCCCTCCCAAAACACTACCCTCTTGGAAAACTAAAGGAAAAATTCTTTCATTGTTTTACAAACCCTCCCCCAGGTCCACTCCACTATATAGCCTTCGCTCTAGACTCCTGTCATGACAAAAATACCTAATCACATATCCCTTTTAAACAGTTTTCTCTCTCATCTGTTTCAGTGCAGTAGACATTATTGAACCCATCTTACTCAGTCTCTCCTCAACCCCAAGATCAGTCCTGTTTTACAACAGTGGCACCATCCAGTATTTGTCCTTTGGTGACTGAGATACTTCACTCCGCATGTCCTCCAGAATCACCCATTTTGACTAATATGGCATGAGTTCCTTGTTTTTCAATGCAGCATAGTATTCCATTGTGTGAATATACCACAGCTTCTTTATCCATTCATTTGTTGATGTTCAGTTTCGGTTTGTGTCAGTTTAGGTCGGTTGTGCATGTCTAAGTATTTGTCCATTTCCTCTAGGTTTTCATATGTTTTTTTAGTATAGTTTTTCATAGTACTCTAATGTTAGCTTTTTTATTTTAGTTGGGTCTGTTGTGATGTTGCCTGATTCATCTCTTATTCAGATTATTTGTGTCTTCTCCTTCTTTTCTTTTGTGAGTTTTGTCGCTTGATTCCTTGACTACTACTCCTGTGGATCTTGGTTGTAGATCCAGGTAAAAGGAAATACTTAATATAAGATGTCCACTTGATAGTACATAACAACAGCAAATAACCTTATCCTCTGTAATTTCAGTAGGTTTATGGATGTGGCCTGCCAACTAAGAGGTTGGTTGCCAGTTGCTGTTAGTTGCCATAACTCAACTCACATGCATGGCAACTCCTTGTTTGTCAGAGTAAAACTCTGCTCTATAATGTTTTTAATAGATAGTTCTTCAGAAATAGCTTTCCAGACTTTTCTTCTGTGCTGCCTCTGTCTAGGTGAACTTGAACCACTAAGCGCTCAGTTAGCAGCCAAGCACGTTAATCTTTTTTGGTCACCTGAGAATTCCTCGAGGGTTTTAGAAGTTTCACTACTCAATTGCTATTCAAGAATTATATTAATTTAGGCATGAACAACATATCATTTAGAGAACGAGAGGAATATTTTGCCCTGGAGCAAATAAAGTTTATATTTTTTTGGAATACACACACACACACACACACACACACACACACACATGCAAATCAGGGATGCGTCTTGTCTCCATACCTTTTCAATCTGTAGGTGGAATAGATCATCCAGGAGGCTGGAATGTGGCCTCAGGATTGGAGGAAGACTCATCAACAACCTACATTATGCAGATGACACAACCTTAACTTGCAGAAATGGAGGAGGACCCGGTGTGTTTGCAGCAGAAGGTCAAAGACTGCAGTCTTCAATATGGATTGAAACTTAACATCAAGAAACAAAGATTCTCACCACTAGGCCATTTGACAGCGCCATGATAGATGGAGAAGAGATTGAGGTTGTTAACAATTATAGCTTGCTCAGCTCCACAATCAGAACTCTTTTGTTATCAGCAGTCAGGAAATCAAAAGACGAATTGTTCTAGGGATAGCTGCTAGCAGAGCCTTCTCCAAAGTGCTGAAGAGCAACTATGTGAGTCTAGAGAATAAGGTGCCCCTGATTCAGGCCATGGTCTTTGCAATCACTTGCTATACATCAGAGAGATTGACAGTAACTAGAGTTGACAGAGGAATTGATGCCTTTGAGCTTTGGTGCTGGAGAAGAGTGTTGAACATACCATGGACTGCCAAGAGAACAAACAAGTCTGTATCGGAGAGGGTAAAACCAGGCTGCTCCTTGGAGGCAAGGATTTTGAAGCTCCGTCTTACATACTTTGGGCATGTGACAAAGAGGGACCAGTCCTTGGAGAAGGTCATTGTGCTTGGAAGGGTGGAGGGACAGTGCAGGAGAGGAAGAACCCAGGTGAGATGGATTGATACAGTAACTGGGGTAATGGGGGTATGTGTGTCAGAGACAGATTGGTTCAAGATAGGGCAGGGTTCCAAGCTATTGTGCATAGGGTTGCTGTGATTCACAGATGATTCAATGACAATAATAACAAAACCAATTCTTTAATTAGACTAGTAACACATTATCTAGGAAACCGATTTTAGCAAACAGATAAGGGGATTTTCCCCCCCTCACCAGCATGGCTATTGAGTGTTTATATTTACCATAATCAGGTGTTTGTTTTGTATATGAATAGATCTCTTTAAAGGGACTAAAAACAGCCTCTCCCCTCCAGAATTTTTCTGTACAGTTAATTTATTTGACAGACACAATGTCACTGTCACTTGTCTAGTCATTAAGGAAGTGGAACTGTAATTCTCATGTGTAGTAAAAACTCTAGTGTCCGTGGGAGCAAATAGCATTAGACAATTGTAACTGACAAGCTGCCTTCTTGTACTGCCTTCTAGCATTGAAATTAGAATTGAAATTGACTTGCTGGAAGTTGGTTTGGTTTTGTTTGGTTCACATGAGTAATGGGCTACAAGACTAAATCTGCTTCTGGCTTCACAGGCAGACAGTGTGATGTGGGAGGATCTGGTTTGCTCCCTTTTCCTTTCTAATTGGGTGCCGTTGAGTCAATCCTGACTTACAGGAGCCCCATAGGTGGGTGGCCTTGGAGAATTGCCCTTTAGAGTTTTCTCAGTTATAATCTTTACAGAAGTAGATCGCCTGGTCTTTCTTCCACCGAGCAGCTAGAGATAGATTTGAACCATTAATTTTTTGCTTAGTAACCAAGCACCCTTAACTGTTGTACCACCAATTCTCTGACTCTGACCTTGCAATGTAATTGTCAGATTGAACAAAGTGAACACAACTCAAAAAGTAGAGTCCGTAGAGGTAGCCATAGATGATAAATTAGTTTGGCCACAGGTTCTAAAAAGCATGCTACAGTGTTGGAATTCATGAGATAAGGGCATCAAGACCTAGAAGGCCCACACATTGAGCATCATGGTATGTAAATTGCCCTTAGAACATCTCC
Organism: Elephantulus edwardii; assembly: GCF_000299155.1. NCBI lineage: Eukaryota > Metazoa > Chordata > Mammalia > Macroscelidea > Macroscelididae > Elephantulus > Elephantulus edwardii. The sequence goes on along the minus strand of NW_006399881.1, from coordinate 8,853,553 downwards.
CTTGTGGGGCTCTTGGCTCACCTGAGTTAGGGCCCATTCACCTGCCACGTGTGCTGTCTGAGGATTGGTCATAAGAGCTGCCTGCCTTTCTCCTCTGCCCACTGCGGCTTCAGGGAGGTTTGTGTGCCTTGGAACTACCCCTTTTACCATTGTCACACAAGTCCTGACAATTGTGAAGGAGCGCTGTTACCATGAAATTGGGAGTCTGAAGCTCTGGAAGTTTTGACATCCACTCCATCATGTCATTAGTAGGAAGACACAAAAGAAGAAGTCGAATTGGCTTCTATTTTTGCGAGTCACACACAACAATTAGACCTTAGTGAGCAGTAGTTGCTGCTGACCCTGGAGTGCTGCTGTCTAGGCCCATGTCGGTGTGACACCCAGGTATCTGTGACCTGGAGTTCTCTCATTCTTTGCTCTAACACCCAGGCTAGGGTGGCTTTGAGGGGACCGGGTAGGAGCCAAGATCATGACAACACAGTATCTCCTGCTAATGGGGGCAACGTTTGCTGGCAAAGTGAATAGTTTTTGAGGCTCATGTTCTAACTCTACACAAAGGCACTGCCCAGGAGTCCCCAGAACAACTGTCATTGTGGATGTAGGAGGTAGTAACCCCCATGCCCACCCTCCAGATATCAAGTTATGAAGGGCAGGAAGATTATTTCAAACTAAGAGTCTTATTTATTGTTGTTGTTGTTGTGTACCGTCAAGTCAGAACTAACTCATAACTTCTTCTCCAGTGCACTGAGGAGATTGACCATCTTTCTCCCACAGAACAGCTGGTAGATTCAAACTGTGTGACTTAGCGTTGACATTGAACTTCTTAACACTAGGCCACCAGCACTCCCTAAGAGCCTTAGAGGAAACTTACAATTAATAGCAAAGTTAAATAGGATCCACAAAAGAGACTTGCCGGCAGAGACAAAACCCAGTGAGAATTCAATCGATTTTAATTACATTCCTGAAATAGAAGCTTGCAGACAGAGCAAGGGATTCTAGTAGATGGCATAGATGAATCTTGGCTCCTTTGACACAAGTACCACTAGCCATTTTGTTTGAGAGGCAAAATTGGAAGATGATAACAGCGAAGGGTTCAAGAAGCATTCTCCAGAAAATTGCTGGGAGGGAGGTGCACAATTTGTGTTGATACAGTTGAAAAATGGTTTTAGTGGTCCTTTAGGAGAGCTGGGGGCAAGGAAGCATGCGCTCTTTATTATTCTCACTTTAAAACTTCCACAGAGCTCTGATGGCACTGCGGGTAAAGGGCTTGGCTGCTAACTGAAAGGTCGGGGCTTGGAACCCGCAGCCACTCCTCTACAGGAAAATGCAGCAGTCTGTTCCCGTGAAGCTTTGTGCCTTGGAATCCCTGTGGAGCAGTTGTTTCTGTCCTGTAGTGTCACTGTGAGTCAGAACTGACTCACCAGCAATGAGAGGGTGTAGGACTCGCAAGGTAGCATTTCTTCCAGGTGCTGTTTGCCTCTAGCTTGCACAGTGTGAAGATTCATGAGCTAGATGGATATTAATGAGATAGATGGACATAGAAGGAGCTCTATGTCTTGATGGGTAAGGAGTTGTGCTGCCAATCCAGAGGGAGGTGGTTGGAATCCATCAGCTGCTCCTCCAGAGAAGGATGGGCAGTCACCTCCCATTCAGAGGTTCACAGCCTCGGAAAACCATTCTGGCTTGATCTAACAACCTAACCAAAAACTCCAAGGTAATTGGATAGCTGCTGCCAAGTTGACTAACACACAGTGACGTTTTGTACAGAAGAAAATGTTACGAGATCCTGCATCATCCTTATAATTGCTGGCATATTAAAGTTCATCATTTCAGCTTCTGTGTCACTCTATCTCACCATGTGTCTCCCTTATCCACAGCCACCCTCTGCTTCACCAAATTCAACATTTTCCTCCAGGATTTGATTCCTCCTCATGATGTGTCCAAAGCAAGAGAGTTGGACAATGTTTTGTTGTAATCTAACTGAGGAGGACCTGAAGCTCCAGCTGAAGAAGGTCAAAGACTGCAGCCTTCAATATGGATTGAAGCTCAACGTCAACATAGGGTCACTATGAGTCGCAGTCAACTTGGTGGCACATAACAACAACAAAGAACTCACCAGTTGCTCTGAGGAAGAAAGATGGGCGAACTCCTCCTGTGCAATTTACTGCCTCTGAAAATCTGCTAAAGGGTCAGCTATGAGTCGGCTCTGACTCAATAGAACTTATCAGCAACAACAAAGAATTTTTAGACTTTTAAAAAACTTCACTTACATAGTTTACAGGTATTACAGAATACAGCCTGGCAAGGGACTGCTCTCAGAAAATAGTTAACTTGAGAGTTGTGCTGCTTTCAGACACTAGATGGCACTGTGTAGGGGGAAAAGAGGAAATGAAAAAGATCACATATGGAGTCTTCTGTTTGAAAAAGCACCTCAGTAGTGTTAGGGTTCCATAGTGTAGTGGTTATCATGTCTGCTTTGCACGCAGAAGGTCCTGGGTTCAACCCCCAGTGGAACCATAATTTAGAGCGTTGTTTTTTTTTAATTATTACTATTTTATTTTGAGGACTTTTGGCTGCCTGGTGAGGACCTCTGACACACTTGGCTGCTCACCAAAAGGCTGGTGGTTCAAAACCACCAATCACTCTGGGGAAAGAATGTGACATTCAGCTTCCATAAAGATCATATGTTAGGTAACAGTGTGAAATGGGTCTACTCTTTTGATAGGGGTTCTATGAGCTGGGATCAGTTCCACAGCAAAAAATTTCTTTAAAATCACATGGAAGACAGTAAGAATTGATGACTAGGTAATAAATTCTTGACAAGTGTAGGGAAAGACAATATACAGTAAGGAGATGATCAGATGCTAGGAGTATTGTACTGAATGTGTGTGAATGAGCGAAAAGTTAATATGCTTTGTAAATTCATGCAAACCATAGTAAAGAAGTTATATTTCCCAGATCAGAAGATCCAGATATATTCTAGACAAGGAAGGATAAAATTAGCACATGGAGGAAAAGGTAGAAGAAAAGAGAAGACCCTTCCACTGGAAGGGAAGGAAGAAGTTGCTTGGACACAAGTCCAGTGTCAGACCCTGGGAGAATCTTAAAACCAGCCCTTTAGATTACTGCTAAAATCACAAACACACTTTGTCATTCATACCATTCTGGGCATCAGTCTGTCACCTTGCTTTGTAATAAGATCACTCCTGAGAGCGGAGAAAAACTGCCAGACAGACAACATGAAGGAGAAAATAAAGTCCAGTGTTCAAAGGTGTAAGCCTGGGAGTGAGTATCCCCAGAGTTAGATCTTTGCACACAAGGTGAGGAGTTGGAGTGAGGTGGGGGAGGAGGGATAGGATGACAAGGGATGGAAAGGAAGGGAGTCGGACTCCAAGGCAAGTTCCTCTGGGCCTGCGGAATTGAGGGGGTCTGTGCCCAGATGTTGAGGCCGGAAAACAGTCCTCAGACTCCTCCTGGACTCATTTCATGGAACAGTCTTGCTTCTTAAATACCAGATAGTGTTCAAAACTAGGTCCAGGAGAATATACAGGGAGTTAGTTACACTGTGAAACACTGGCCCACATGTGTGACCTTCCTAGATCTGGAGGTTTGTTACTGAAATGTCCTCAAAGCCACAGCACTGGCACTGTCTGAGAACTTAGAAGTGCAGTCTCAGCTCTTCCCCAGGGGATTGAGACAGAATCCACTTGCCACTCACTGCTTTCTAAACCAGAAAGTCAAGCCAAACAAACCCACTGTTATCGCATCGATTGTGACTTTAGCGACCCTGTAGCGCAGAGAAGAACTATTTCCAGGTTCCCAAGGCTGGAAATCCATATGGAGGCCAGCTGCCGTTTCTCTCTCCCACAGAGAGCAACTCTGTTTAGCCCTAGACCTAAAACTGTGGAGAACTCATCAGATATATAGAACCAAAGGAGTTTACCAGTGTGACACAACAAAACGAGGAAACCAATCATCTTTGCCCCCTTTGAAGAAAAGAAACTTCTTAGAAAATACAGTAACTTGAGTGTGTCTGCTGCTTTAGGGCACTAGATGGCAGTGTGGTACAACAGTGAAGCTACTCTTTCTGGAGCTTGGCAGAAAAAAGGAAATCAGCAATATGACACATGACAGCCTTCTGCTTGATCGGGACCTATTTAAAATTACACTAGGGACTCTTCTGGACAAGGAAAGATAAAATTAGCATGTGGAGGGCAGGGTGAAAAAGAAGAGAAGTCCCCTCCACAGGAATGGAAGGAAGATGTCGCCTGGACACATCTACTGTTAGAATTACAGCCTTTGGATTACTGCTTAAATCACAAATGCACCAGGAAGAAACACGTTTCATCAACATTCGTGCATTTCCGAGCATTAAACTGTCACCTTGCTTGGTAACAGCAAAAAGGCAAAATCTGGCAGAAAAAATCAAGTCCGGTGTTCAAAGATGTGAGCCTGAGAAAGTCTCCCCAGAGTTGGCCCTACGGAGAGAAACCCTGGCAAGAAAGGGAGCTGGACTCTAAGGAAAACTCCACTGGGCCTGCTAAGAGGGGAGAGGACTGTGTCCAACTGTCCTGAGGAGAGGCAGGAGGACATTCCTTATCTCCGTCTAGACTGGCCTCATGAGACAGCCCTACTTCAACATTATCAGAAAGCTCTGATGGCTCTGTTTTCCTTCAGTGGCTCAAGGGCCCTCACTGTCAAGTACATTTAAAAGAAGACCCAATATGGGATCACAAATGATGGAAAATTAGGTTGAGGGGTATCTTCAGAACATGAAACCAATTTGTAATGTAAAATTGACAAGAACAGAAACCATGTTGGAGATATTCTTTGAAGAACAAATCTCCCACCTCCCCTCCCCCCAAATTAGAAAACAGAGAAAACCGAACTCATTGCTATCAAGTTGATTTCAACTCATAATAACCCTGTAGGACAGAATAGAACTGCCTGAAAGGATTTCCGAAACTAGTGTCTTTACTGAAGCAGATTACCTCCTCTTCTGAACCTTTGGGTTACCAGTCAAATACTTTAACCGCTGCACCACCAGAGCTCTTTGGAATAACAATATCCATATAGAAATTCCACTTCTAGGAATCTTCCCCAAGAAGATTTACCAAGTCAACAAATATGTAGGATACCTTGGTCATTTTTGTTTTCAAGGGAAAAATGAATAACTTTTTAAAAGTATAAATATGTTCCATTCATTTAGGACAAACTTGTAATGAGGGAGTAGTTGATACTTATCTGAATTCTAAATCAATCTCCTGGGTTTACCAGGCAGGACTATATTAGCAGTTTGGGAAGGCCACTTGTGAGCACCTCTGCCCATCTCCAAGTTCCATGGTGTCACTGTGCCAGCTTGCCATTGGCCATGATTAAAGTTTCATTGCTGTTGTTACATACCATCCAGTCTGGAACTGACTCATAGCTGATCCTCCATCAAGTTTTCAGAGGCAGTTAATCACAAGGGAGGTCCATCTACCTAGTCTGGAGCAGCTGATGGATTGAAAATGCCTGCCTCTGGGTCAGTAGTGCAATTCCTTACCACTAAGCCACCAGAGCGCATCAGTGTTATCCTCACAACACACCCCAGTTGTTGTGTACTGTAGAGACAGACTGACCCATAGCTGAACTTCCAGTGGGTTTTCAGAGGCAGTGAATCACATGGGAGTTGATTGCCCTTCTTTGTCCTGCAGAGCAGCTGGTGAGGGCGTAGTACTGCATACTTTTGGCAGCTCAGTCTTTCTTTCCCCCCATCTCCTACTTCAGAATACTTGTTAACCATTCACCAGTATGCCACTGTAAAAATCTCAGGCACAGAGCAGTCAGAGGGAGAACTGAGGATGCGTTTGGAGGAGAAAGTGCACTTGGAGTTGTAGCCCATGAAAATCCCTATCAGATTCCACTGCAGAAATAAACTTCCACTTACGAATTTCACAATGAAATAGCTGCTTTCTCATAACTACATTTCCTACTGGGTTTGAGTAGCTTTTCCCTCACATTGCTCTTTCAGACTTTAGAGGTGATAACTAACAGTTTTAGTCCAGTCAGGAAAGAGAAACCATGTAGTATTTTAGAGCAAGGAAAATTGTGTTGCTATTGAGATTATACATAGCAGAACATAAATCAATTAAACAATTTCTTCATGTTCAATCCAGTCACAGCACTTAAATTCTTTGGGTCGTGCAACCATTCTCATTCTCTTTTTCTTAATTTTCCCTCCCCTATTAAAAAAGTCATTGTCCTCTAAGTTTTCTGTCTAATCTTTAGCGTTTCTGTTCTCAGTCTGACTCTATGTTGTTATTTTGTGCCATTGAGTGCCTTGCAACTCATAGTGACCCTATGTTCTGAACCCTGCTCTATCCTGAGCCAACCTTATTGTTTCTGACACACCTACCCCATTACCCCAGTCACTGAGTGACCTCATTACCCCAGTCACTGAGTGACATCATCTCATCGAGGGTCTTCCTCTCTTGAGCTGTCCCTCCACCCTCCTATGCATGATATTCCCCTCTAGGGACTGGTCTCTCCTTGCATCATGCCCAAAGTATGTCAAATGAAGCTTCAGCATCCTTGCCTCCAAGGAGCAGCCTGGTCTCAACCTCTGTAGAATGAACCTGTTTGTTCTCCTAACAGTCCATGATATATTCTATACTCTTCTACAGCACCACAACTCAAAGACATCAATTCTCCTATCAGCCCTAGTCATTGTCCAGATATCTGATGCATAGCAAGTAATTGCAAAGACCATGGCCTATATCAGGTGCACCTTAGTCTCCAGATTGACTTTGTTGCTCTTCAGTACTCTGGAGAGGTCCCTGGCAGCAGACTTTCTCAATGAAATTAATTTTTTTTATTTCCTGAATTCTATATAGGTATTCTTAAAAGAGTACATTGCTCAAAGCAGACATTATTTACTAAGTAAGTTTTTGTTCTGTCTTAAGAAGATTTCAGAGGATATTTTTGGTTTAAGATCTTAAGAATATCCCAGGGCAATAGTTTCAGGGGTTTAGCTAGTCTCTATGACTTTAGCCTATATTCTGTGTAAATTTTGTTCCATATGTCTCCCCTTTTGATTTGTATTCTGCTACAGAATCCTTGATCAAAACTGAATAAGGAAAGATAAATATAAAGTGTTATTGATTATAATAGAAGCTAGAGTAATCAAAGATTGGCTATAAGAATGAAAGAAAATTCTGGAAAATATTAAAATGGCAACTATGATAAGAAGCTACTACCCTGTGACTCAATGACTGAGGTAATGGGGGTGGGTGTATCAGAGACAATGAAGTTGGCTCAAAGTAGAGCAGGGTTCAGAGCTGTTATACTTAGGGTCACTATGAGTTGCAGGCAACTCAACAGCACTTAACAACAACAGCAACCCTGTAGTTTCAATGCAGTACCCATGGAAGATCACTTACCTACTCTAGAATGAAAATATATATATAATTTTATTGGGAAAGCATGGTCAAATTATGTGTCACTAAAAGAGAAGTTGCTGCAAACCTGTGTTCAGGAGCATGCTGGGAACTTTGTCTGTAGGGTGCCAGGCAATGCTGTTCACAGAGAAGTGTCTCACAGAAGCTGTAAAACCACTTGAGATGTGTGCCAGGGAAACTTGCTGGCCCTTGGTGCTGTGGGTTGCTCTACATTGGGAGATGAAAGAGAAGTTGTAAGTGCTGCAGAAAGTACATACTGGAGAAGGTGCTGAACCAACATGCCAAAACCAAGAAGCAAACCACTTTCCTTCTGCACTATCACTCTTTTAACCCCTGTGACAATGCTTAGCATCCTAATTGGCAAAGTAAAGATATCTAAAGGGCTCAGGTTAGTTTTCCCAGACCTGGAAATGAAGGGTGAATTTAGAGCAAAACTAATTAGCACAAAAGATTCTTGGTGTTGTTCATTGCTAGTACCTCATCATCGCTTATTGGTTCCCTTAGCCCTGCCTATACCTCTTTAAAGAGTCCTTTCAATGAACTCTTTTCTATTAAATCCACTGGGTGTCATCATGCATTTTTTTTATCCTTTGCTGTTAGAATTGCTATAGTAAATAATTGAAATAAATTAAGATATCAACATTAATAATTCTCAAAAACTTAGCTTTACCTGAGAAAAGTCACATTGGAACAGAGTATGTACCATATGCTGCTATTTGTGTATAATATTAAGCCACCCAATCAATTATCTCCGATTGTAAAAGTTGGTAAAAATCTTCTATCTCCTCTTCCTTGGCTCTGGTTGTTGGTGCATATATTTGAATGATAGTGGTATTCACTGTATGTGTATAGATATTATCCTGTCACTGACAATATTGTATTTCAAGACAGATCTAGCAATGACTTTTTTAACTATGAAAGCAACTCCATTTTTCCTCACTTTT
>NW_006399881.1:8836696-8842350 GCF_000299155.1 Elephantulus edwardii | reverse complement strand
AATTGGGATGGGAGTGTCAGAGACAGCGCGATTGGCACAGGACAGAGCGGAGTTTAGGGCTGTTGTACATAGGGTCGCTATGAGTCGCAGGCGACTCGACAGCACATAACAACAACAACAACAACAATCAATTATATGCCTAATTACTTATGGAAACTTGCAATGTTGTTAAAAGTACAAACATTAATGGGCATGAGGACAGTGATTACTTTGGGAGACACAGAGAAGAAACAAGTGTGCATATATATATGAGAAGGGGAGGTAGGTAGGCTTTCTAACTGTTCTCTGTAATGGGTTTCTTTTATTTTTTGAGATTTCTAAAACAACTTGAATAACTTTTAGCATCTGTTAAGTCCAGGTGCTGGTAACATGGCTTTTATAATATTGTCTTTATTATCAGTGTTTAAACTATGAAAGAATTCAACAGTATTGTATTGTTCTAGAATCTATTCTCAATATTACCCATAATTTATTTATTCACACAGTTGAAAGCTTACTTAACACTAAACATACCAAGAGAGAAAACAAACAATTCCATATACTAGTACAGAACAAAAAATCTGATGATGGAAAAAGGTAAACTGATTCTCAGATAAGTAATATTCAAAATGAACTGCTATCGAGAAACTTAGAAGAGGGAAAGAACTTTGGGTTAAAGGTTTGCAGAAAGCTTCATGGAAAAGCTAGCTGGTTTGAAATGGGGTCTTGAAAGCTGGCTGACATTTGGATGGTGATGGAAAGTGAATTTCATGCCAGCAATGAAAATGCAATTTTGAAAGTATGGCGGTCGCCAATGACAGGTATCTTGAAAGGTCAGCAGGGTGTTTGAATGGACTCTGCAGTCATGGTTCAGGATGGATAGCTGATTGGAGCAACACTCTGATAAGTCCTAAGTTTCTTCCCATCTGGGCCATTCTCGTGCTTCCACCTGCCAGGCAAGGAGCAGCCTCCAGAAGGCCTCTCAGGCCTCTTGAGGATCCTGGATCTTACTTGGTAGAGCGAACATGGCCAGTTGTCAGAATGCTTTTCTTAGCCAAGCATTGACACAATCCAGGCTGTTAGTTAGGCTTATTCATTTGGCAACATCAACCAGAATGGACAGAAGGAGAGAGCTGGAGACAGAAGAAACTAATAAGAGGCCAAAGTCATTGTGAAAATGTGTGAAGCAATGGCCTGAACTAGGACTATAACCCTGGGAATGACAAGAAGGGGAAAAAATGAAAATACAAAGAAATGAAATGACAGCTTGGCAAGTGTTGCTCCTAGAGGCCAAGGAGACACTGAAGAAGGCTCCAAGGTCAGTGGTAGCATTCTAACCTCCGTGTAGGAGACATGTGTTCCATTCCCAGCCAGTGCACGTCATTTGTACCCACCATCTATTTGTCAATAGAGACTTGCATGTTGCTGTGACGCTGGACCAATTTTAGTAGAACTTCAGACTGAGAAACACTAGGAAGAAAGACCTGGTGATCTACTTCTGAAGATCAACTGATGAAGACTCTGTAAATCACAATGGTCAGTTAGAGGATGGTGCATGGGGTCCCCACAAGCAGGGACCCACACATCAGCTGCTAATAACAATGAAGAGAATAAGTGGAGTTGGGAGGGGCAGTAGCTTTGAGAAGATTAGAAGATCCTTTGTTTAAAGTTTGAGCCTGATGTAACATCTACATGGACAGTTCATTAAGTGGGAAATTCAAGACAGGCAGCTTGGGAGGCAAGTCAGAGCTGCAGATTAAAATTTGTAGTAGTTTGAAGCCATGGGATTATGCATGGTTTCAGAGAGAAATGATAGAGAATCAGGACCTGAAAGGCCTAGTCATAGGATGAAAGGAGTTTGAAAGTAGAAGGAATTTGAGAGAAAGAGTAAGACCTTTGAACCTTTGGCAGTTACCAACCCATCAATCATTCCAGGATAGTTGCAAATAGTCTCTAGCTTTCAGACCTGGCTAATTGCAATCCCCAGGATCTGGAGTATTTGTCAAGCTATAATTCTCTCAACTGTCATTTGATCGGTTCCCTCATTTCCCATCGACAGTTATACCTTGTTTTATTATGCTTTGCTTTCTTGAACTTCACAGATAATTGTTGTTTTAAAAAATTAAATGAAAGTTGGTAGCAGTCCTGTGTCAGGCAAGCCCTTTGTCACCATTTTTCCAACAGTATGTACTCATTTCGTGGCTCTGTATCACATTTTGAGAAGTTTCACACTATTTCCTAAGGCTTTTGCACACTTCTGGTATACTTTCCTAAGACTTTTACACACTATAATACACTATAAACATAATTTTTATGTGCATTAGGAAACCAGAAGATTTGTCTGACCCTTTATGGCAATACTCACTTTACTACAGTAGTCTGGAACCAAACCTTCAATAGTTCCCAAGTATGCCTGTATCTTTAAGTAACCCATAAAATCAAGTGGATCTTTCTCTGCCACCCCACAGCACATTTCTTACGCCTCTTTTAGCCATTAAATGATTATGCCCAAAGGCAATTCTGGCATGACATGCCTGGGTTTACATCTGGGCTCCATCAATTATTGTCTGTGACCTTGAACCAGTGACTAACTCTGCCACATTTAATTCCGTTTATATCCCAGAGCCTAGCATAGTGAGTAATGCAATATTTGAGTTGGAACAGGTTTCACAAAACACCTAGCTGCAAGTGTCATTCCTGCTTGGTGTCTCTATTCTTATTCTGTCCGCCTCATGGTATTTGCAGCAAAAAAGACAGGGGCTAATGTTTAAAAGGTAGAGCAGTAAAGAGAGACATGAGGTAGTAACTGGAGGAAGCAGTAAAAGGCTTTTCTGGATAGTGGACACCTTTATGTGATGGACAAAGGGAAGAAGGGACCATTAAGTGCCAGAAGAGAAGGAATTCTCATAGAGATGGTAACTGACGTGGGCAGAGATGATTGAAATGCTAAGTACCAAAGGAAGGTGTTTGACCTTTTTTTCATGAAAAAAAGATATTTTTAATGTCTTTGGAAGCAATAAAAATCTGTTTACATTCCAATTAATGGTAATTAGTAGAAAAAGCCATCAGGCCAAACATTGTTTCAACTGCTCTGTGATGCAGTCATTGATGTTTTCATGTATATGTTCTTATATTGTACATATATCCCTGAAAAAGATCTTTAACAAATTCCTTTCACTCAGATGGTTCTATCTAGAATTCTATTAAAAAGCTTCTGAGGAGTTAAATGTGGTACTGAACTTACCTGAAATACAGCCTAGTTTAGTCAGACAAAATTTTTTTAGAAATTATAGAAATATTGCCTTAATATTAGAGTGAACTCCGGAATTTCTTTATCCCCTTTTTGGTGGCAAGACACAGAAATTAAAAAAAAAATCATTTACCTTCATGTGCATTGGAAAAGGACATCTTGCTTGGAAAGGTAGAGGGTCAGCACAGGAGAGGAAGACCCTAGATAAGATGGATTGACACAGGGAGTGTGGCAAAGGGGGCAAGTGTGTCAGAAATGGTGAAGTTGGCTAAGGACAGAACAAAGTTCAGAGCCAGTGTTTGTTTGGTTGCTCTGGGTCCTAGTTAACTCAGTGGCACACAATAACAATACGTGCATATCAGTGGTACTGGTTACATAGTTCACAATGTGTCACAATTTTATTGCTACTGATATTGCAACATCATCATTAATTTGGACTCTGCCCCTAAAGGTTCTCACCTATACTTTACATGACCCTATTTATGTTTGAAATGGAACTCATGTAGATAATGATAAGAGTACAATGTTCAAGGTAAATACTCTTTATTAATAGGGCCAAACTGTTGTTTAGTTTGTTATTGTTATGTGCAGTCTAGTTGCCTGCGACACATAGTGACCCTTTGTACAACAGCCCTAAACCAGCTCTATCCCTTGCCAATCTTATTGTCTCTCACACACTTATCACCATTACCCCAGTGACTGAATCAATCCATTTCATCGAGGGTCTTCCTCTCCTGCACTGTCCCTCCACCCTCCCAAGCATGACGTCCATCTCCAGGGACTGATCCCACATTGCAGCATGTCCAAAGTATGTCAGACGAACTTTCAATATCCTTGCCTCCAAGGAGTGGCCTGACTTTACCCTCTCCAGGAAGAACCTGTTTGTTCTCCTAGCAGTTCCTGCTATATTCAAAACTCTTCTCCAGCACCACAGCTCAAAGACATCAACTCTCCTTCTATTATGCCTAGTCATTGTCCATCTTTCTAATGCATAGCAAGTAATTGCAAAGATAATGGCCTGTATCAGGTGCACCTGCGTCTCCAGGCTGACATCATTGCTCTTCAGTACTTTGGAGAGGTCTCTGACAGCAGACTTTCCCAATGCATGCAGTTCATCTTTTAATTTCCTGGCTGCTGGTACCAAGAGTGATGATTGTAGAGCCAAACAAACTGAAGCTGTCAATCTCAATCTCTTCACCATCTATCATGATGCTGCCAATTGGCCCAGAGGTGAGAATCTTTGTTTTCTTGATGTTGAGCTTCAATACATATTGAAGGCTGCAGTCCTTGACCTTCTGCAGCAAGCACTTCAGGACCTCCTCAGTTTCAGCAAGCAGAGTTGTGTAATCTGCATAATGCAGATCATTGATGACTCTACCTCCAATCCTGATGCCACACTTCTCATAGAGCCCAACCTCCTGGATAATCTTTTCCCCATATAGATTGAAAAGATATGGAAATAGGACACATTCTTGATGCACACCCTTTCCAGTTTTGAACCATGCAGTGTTTTCTTGCTTTGTTCTGAAGACTGCCTCCTGGTTCAGGTATAGGTTTTGCATAAATACAATCAGGTGTTCTGGGATTCCCATTCTTCTCAGAGTCAGCCACAGTTTGTTGTGATCCACACAGTCAAATACCTTTACAGAGTCAATGAAACACAGATAGACATTCCTCTGGTACTCTCTGCTTTTAGCCAAGATCCATCTGACATTAGCTATAACATCCCTAGTGCCATGGCCTCTTCTAAATCCAGCATGCACTTCAGGCAGTTCTCTGTTGATGTGCTGTTCCAGTCATTTTTTTTATAATCTTCAGCAGAATGTTGCTTGCATGTGATATCAATGATACTGTTCAATAATTTTCACACTCTGTAGGATCACCTTTCTTTGGAATGGGAACAAAGATCTCTTTGAGAGATCTTGGCCAGGTGATTGTCCTCCAGATTTCTTGGCATTACTTGGAGAGCACATCCAGGGCAGTGTCTGTGTTGAAATATGTCAATTGGTATGCAATCAATTCCTGGGACCTTATTTTTTGCCAATTCTTTCAGAGCAGCTTGAACTTCTTTCTTCATCACCACAGGCTCTTACTCATACATTGTTTCATGGTTCTTCTGTGTCCACCAATTCCTTTTGGTACAATGACTCTGTATACTCTTTCAATCTTCTTTAATGCTTCCTGGATCATTTAATATTCTGCCCAAAGCATGCTTAAGTATTGCAAGTCAAGGTTTTAATTTGTTCTTCAGTTCCTTGAGCTTAAGTTCTCAGAGTTGGTCTGGTTGCAGGCAGGAGTAGACACTGTGTCTGCAGGGGTAGAAGAGACTGCTGGTTGCTTTAAGGTATCTTTAGAAGTTGACTTTGGCTCCGGGCTCCGGCTGCAGCGTCAGCCTTGCTCGGGCCTCGGCGGCGGCGGCGGCGGC
>NW_006399881.1:8823079-8835857 GCF_000299155.1 Elephantulus edwardii | reverse complement strand
AGACGTGAAGCCTTCCAATATCCTGGTCAACTCACGGGGAGAGATCAAGCTGTGTGACTTCGGGGTCAGCGGCCAGCTCATTGACTCCATGGCCAACTCCTTCGTGGGGACACGCTCCTACATGTCGCCGGAGTGCCTGCAGGGCACCCACTACTCGGTGCAATCGGACATCTGGAGCATGGGCCTGTCGCTGGTGGAACTGTCCATCGGGAGGTACCCCATCCCCCCGCCCGACGCCAAGGAGCTGGAGGCCATCTTCGGTCGGCCCGTGGTCGACGGGGCCGAGGGCGAACCCCACAGCATCTCACCAAGGCCCCGGCCCCCCGGACGCCCCATCAGTGGTCACGGCATGGACAGCCGGCCCGCCATGGCCATCTTTGAACTGCTGGACTACATTGTGAATGAGCCTCCCCCGAAGCTGCCCAACGGCGTCTTCACCCAGGACTTCCAGGAGTTTGTAAATAAATGCCTGATCAAGAACCCGGCAGAACGTGCTGACTTGAAAATGCTGATGAACCACACCTTCATCAAGCGGTCCAAGGTGGAAGAAGTGGACTTTGTAGGCTGGTTGTGTAAAACGCTGCGGTTGAACCAGCCCAGCACACCCACGCGCACCGCTGTGTGACCGGGCCATCGTCCCTGCCTGTGCCCCCCTCCTGGCCCTGCGCCCCCTGCGGAAGCCTCAGCGAAGCCGCTGAGCCCACCCCGTCGCCTCGGGCCCTCTCAATGCAGGGAGGGAACGCTGCTGGGGTCTTCTCGGAACCTGCTTCCCTAGGTTTAAAAAAAAAGGGAAAGAAAAAGCACAGAAAAAAAAAAAGAAGTTGACTTTGAAGAGAAGCTGAACCTGGTCTGTGTTGACTTCCCATTCATATGACCTGAAAGAGCCACAGGAGCAGTGAGCTGGAGCCACCAGCCCAGCCCCAACGGGATCTGCCAGCCACGCCTCAGTGGGAGCCACCAGCTGAGCCCTGGTGGGAGGTACCCGTCAAGATGCTATGGGACCCACCCACCAGAAGCAAGCAGTACAGTGGAAATTTTACTGAGTTTTCTTTAAGCCCCGCCATACCCAGAGCCCTGCTGGATAAGAGCCACCGGGTGAAAGCCAGACAGCTGGGATGTGAGTGAGGTCCGTGCGTGTGCCCACACTATGCCCATGTCCACCCTGTGCCTGTACCTGCCTTGCATCCATTCCACCCCACACCTGTGCCTCCACATCCAGTCAACTAACTTGCCTTTAATCCGGAGCACCTTGATCTGACTTAGCTGGAACATGAGGCTGCTCTCACCCCTGAACTGAATCTTCCCTTGGGTCAGAAGTTCAGAGAGAAATACAGGCAGAGTAGCTGGCCCACCCTCTTCTAGAGTAGTGACTTCTGATCAAGAACCTGTCATCACCTTAGGCATGAAAAATTCTACCACAGCAATGTCACATAAGAAGCGGCTACCTCACACCATATACAATCACAAAGTAAGATGTCATCCCCCCAAAATGACACATTATCAATGGATTTCCTGACGCCAGAAAGTCTGATGGAACTTTCTGACACAGAATTTAAAAGAACAATGATATATATACAGGGAGCTCTGGTGGCCTGGAGGCAAGAAGCTGCACTACAATCCTGAAGGCACATGGTTTGAGGCCACCAGCTGATGAGCAATGTTTGCCCTGGATGCATAATCCATTCCTGGATGACAGATCATATATAATTTTCATGAAGGATTTGCTTTTCAGAAGAGGAATAGCATTCTACCAAAAGCCACCCGCCTCATGCTGTAGAGTAGATTCTGAAGGCATCTCTCTCTCTTCCAACCTCATAGCACCTTACTACATAATCAGTGCCTTTTTTCAAATTGACATTTCTTGGCAGGGATAGGGTACCCAGTAAGCAAAGTAAGCACAGGCTTACTTATGCTTGCTTACTTACTAATCTGTGTAGAACAGTTTGACATGTTTGTTCCACTAATTGTTCTACAATTTCTATGAGAAATTGTAGTCTGCATGGTTTAAAATCAGGGAGTGTCAAAAGTTGCCTCAAAGTTGTGTGCTGTCATCATTCTTATGTCTTATTCTTATCAGTCTGTATGCTGAGCAAGTGCTTTGAGAAGGGAGATACAGGCATGGCCAAAATCAAAGAGGATTTGAAGCAGTTACTGATGAAGATCAAGGATTATCACTTCCCATGGATTTTATACCTGAGCATAAAGAAAACAAAATTTCCCATCAATGGACCAATAACTAACATCATGACAAATGAAGAAAAAGTTGAGATTTTTAAAGACTCCATTTTTCTTGGGTTCATCATCAACACCCATAGAAGCAGCAGTCAAGTAACCAACCACATAGCACACTGGTGCAAAAGACCTCTTTGAAATACTAAAGAATAAAAAGGTCCTTAAGAACCTAGGCAAAAAGACAGGGTAATGATGGGCAAAGTCCAATGGTGATTAATTTTATAAAGCATAATGCATGAGAATGATTGTATGAAACACAACATTTACAAACTTTGTAAGCAAACCAATTTTTTTTTAAAAAGAGATGTCATATAGTATACTAAGGTTTGTCTGACCCAAGCTATGGTATTTTCAGTTTCATCATATGCATGAGAAACCTGAGAGACTGAAGGATTGATTTGAAGAATTGATACTTTTATTATTTCTTTTAAGAACTGATACTTTTAAATTAGGTTGCCTCTTTTTAATAGAAATTTTTATGGAAAACAAGTTCAACTACCGTAATTAATACACTTAAGCCATTGGGACCATGTCTTCAAAGATTTAACAGGAATTTAGCCTTCGTGGTATATGGCAGGAAGCACACCCTGTATTACAGATGCACGCTGAGTCTTGGACACCAGAAATGTTCAGTGTGTATTTGGATGAAAACAAGCAAGGTCGATTCTGAATGGACAGTGTTCTGTTAGGTAACTTTGAAATTGGCACTTTTTGAGCAAATACATGGCAGGAATCCATAAAATAGTATTCTAGAAGGATAGTGTCCCTGGACACCTGGGTCGTAGGACGGATTTCCTTTTTTCCAGTCGCCTCCCAGAACCACAAGTGGCGGAAGAGACTTTGAAGTCATCTTCTGCTTTGCTGGTAAAGTCTCTGTTGAGAGCTGCAAGCACATTTTTAAAGAGTATATTACAAAACCTAACCTAAAAAGAATAGTTCTGAGTTAAGTGGCATTTACTAGCTGGAAGCCGCCTGGGACCAGGATGTGTCTGCAGCAGCGTGCGTCACAGGGGTGTTCGACAAGGGTGTAATTGGAAAGCATAAAAGCACATTCCATGTACGTAAGTGAACCTAAAATCATAAATTGAGGCAAACAGTTAAGAAGTTTTATTTTTAGAACAGCAAGTTACCTGTAAATATTTTAATGATAGTTTGCTCACCCATGATCTGAGATCATGCAGAAGTGAGGAAAACAGAGTCCCCAAACTACAACTGAATGCATTGGGAATAAAAAGCTAAAACTGTAATTCTAGGTACCATCTTTAGATCACCCTTGTAATGTGTTAAGGGTCCATTTTTCCTGGAATAGCTTAAACTGAAGCAGTTTGCCCTGTTTTGGAGATTTTTGTAGTTAATTTTACTTTGGGCTATTGTTTGGAAAAGATGGGCTGTCTGTGTAGATATGAATTATAGTTTTTCCATAAAACAGATGTTTATTTTGTATTAAAAATACCACTGTACTTGTTTTACACCATTTGTATACATGTGGTGATATTAATGCTAAAATGTAAAATTCAGGAATTAAAATGTGACCCTGTAATTCCAAAAAAAAAATAAATTAGGGTGTTCACAATTGTTATTGAAAATATCATGGCCTGCATAAACTTACAAACAACTTTTGTCTTGAAAATGTTGCATCCAGAATAATCCTTAGAATCAAGGATGAATCCTTTGGACTTGTTGAGAGGAACTAGTCCCTGGAGAGAGATTTACCTTGTGCTGGGCTGGTGAATAGAAGAAGACCCTCAACAAGATGGACACGGTAGCTCCAGTGGCCTCAAACATAGTAAAGATTGCTAGGATTTTCCTGGACTGGGCAGTGTTTTGTTCCTTTGTACAGAGAGTCTCAGTGAGTTAGAACCAACTCAACAGCACCTAACAACAAGAGCAGCAACAAAATGGCTTTGGAGTCCCAGGTCCACCTAAGCCTTGCATGTCCAGATCATTGGAACGCAGTGGTTTCCAAGGAGATGCTTCCCGGAAGTAGTAATAGATGCTCTTGCAGATGTAGAAAAGGCCTTTTATTTCAATAGGCATAGCAAGTAAGATAATGGAGCTGCACTTACATTTTGAAAGAGCAAGCCAGCTAATTTTATAGACAGCGGCAGGAAAATAACTGTTAATTGGAGCAAACAAAAGTTAGTGCTTCTACCATCTTTCCATCTGGCCTAAATCATTAGCCTGTGTACACCTGACATATGATTCTGAGTATAAATGGTCGCTATGACTTGGAACTGGCTCAGCAGCACCAAACAACAACATCAGGTCCCAGTGAAGAATACAGTGAGGTAATTAACTATGTAGTGAAGGCTGAGGGTTAGGGAGTTTGTTAGCATCATTCCTGGGCCTGGATAATATGATGGAATGAAAAATCAGACAGTGAAAATCTGGGTGAGAGTTTAGGAGAGAGAAACTGAGGAGATGAAAGTCAAGAAGATGCCATTCCAAGCAAGTACCCGTCATCTGAGGAGCTTCATCTGGGCTGGTGTGTGACTGTTGGTGGTGGAGACTTGTAGCAGAGCCAGAGTGGTGGAGAAATGCTGGGTTTAGTTGATGTGTCCACATGGGCATCTCAGAAATACTTGCCTGTGAATGTGCTGACTTTGCAATACCAACATTTAACACTTGCTGTTGCTATTTGTTGTTGTTTGGTGATGTTGAGTTGAGTACGATTCATAGCGACTCTATGAACAACAGATGTGTCCTGCACCATCCTCATCATCTCAGATACACTTGAGCCCATTGCTGCAGTTCCTGTGTCAATCCATATCACGGAGGTTCTTCCTCTTTTTTGCCATCCCTCCATCTTTCCAAGCATGTTGCCCTCCAAGGAATAACTTCTCCTGGCAACATGGCCAATGTATGTGCAGTCAAATTGGTACTCCATTATGGCGGCTCATGTACAACAGAAGTAAATGCTACCTGCCTTTGCGTCAACTCCATGACTGTACTATGCTTAAGCTGTTGAAAAATAAAACCATGATGTTCCTCAGAAGCATGGAGAAGGCATTTTCCACGTGCTTACTGTGGATACATTATCAGTCAGCAATGACAATCACTAGAAAAGGGCATTTTGTGTATAAAGTAGAAGGTTGGTGTAAGTGAGGGAAACCCTCAGTAGCTAATGCTTCATGGGTTCTAACTCTTTTCCAGCCACTGTTTTAAATCCTTTACCTATGTGACTCATTTAACCCATTCAACACCCCCAGGATGTAAGTATAGTAACATCAAACCCACTGCTGTGGAGGGGATTCCGAATTGTGGTGGTTCTTCTCTCATACAACAAATGGTAGATTCAAACTGCTAACCTTTTGGTTTGCAGTCCAATACTTAACAAACAAAATACAATTCCTGTTGTTAGTTGCCATCAAGTCGATTATAGCAACCCTATGAACATTATAGCTCTGAACCCTGTCCTATCCTGCACCATCTTCATCATCTCTGACACACTTGAGCCCATTGCTGCAGTCATTGTGTCAGTTTTTGTTGGGAAGGTCTTCCTCTCTTTCACCATCCCTCCACCTTTCCTAGCATGACGGCCCTCTCCAAGGAATAGCCTCTCCTAACAACATATCCAAAGTATAAGAAATGAAGTTTCACCATGTGTGCCTCCAAGGAGCACACTGGCTGCATTTTCCCCCCAAGACATATGTGTTTGTTCTTTTGGCCATCCATGAGATGTTCAGAACTCTTCTCCAACACCAAGCTCAAAGGCATCTATTTTTCTTCCATCTTCCTTATTCATTGTCCAGTTCTCAGATACATAGCAAGTGAATGAAAAGACCATGGCTTGAATCAGGTGCACCTTAGTCTTTAAACTGACATCATTGCTTGTCAGTATTTTGGAGAGATGCCTGACAGCAAACTTACCCAATACAATATGTCTCCTGATCTCCTGAGGCTATGAGTGTCCTCATTTTGTAGATGAGTAAATGGAGGCACAAAGAAGTTAGACAACTTGCCCAAAGTAATGCAACCTGAACTAGAATCTAAGTTCTTAATCACTCTACTGCCTGTATACAACCATGACAATGGGCTTGGATCCTTCTCATTTATATCTGACTTGTTTTTCATCTGAGCTTCATCTCCCTCTCACTTTTTTTTTTTAAGTTGTGGGTTTTTTTTGTTTTTTTTTATTTTTATTTTATTATTTTTGTGTGAGTGTACCGTCAAATCAGATCTGACTGGTACAGGAGGAGATTGCCCCTCCTTCCCCGGCAGAGCATCTGGTGGATTTGAACTGTGCGCCTCTGGGATTGTAGTTGCAGCTCCTTACCACTAGGCCACCAGAGCTCCCCTCTCCCTCTCACTTTTAACTAGCTTACATGACAATCTGGATCCCAGCTCTGGATTTTTTTTACAAATGCCTGTATTTTAATTTTTTCCAGTGTTCCCTGTCTGGACATAGTATGGTTATGTACATGCACTGAGTCTTATGGGGAAATGATCAACCTGTGTGAGCTTGTGTTTGATGGGATGGTAGGCAGGAGGGTAGAGACATGAGGTACCTAGAGATCCAGTCACAGAGCCCAAAGGCAAGGGATCAGGAGGCAGATTCGCTTGGTCAGAATTGAACAGGTTTCAGAGCTAGAAAGTGATGAGGTAGTAGGTCACAAGGTGGAGCTCAGATTCGATGAGATGGACCAAGAGATGAATTTGGTCATGGGAAGAGAGGGCTTATATGCTAGGAATAATCTCTTCAGTCCTCACCTCTATGCCAACTACCTGAATAAATATAAAACCAGTTGCTGTCCAGTCTGTTGTGACTCATGGTGACCACATGTGTGCCATAGCAGAACTGTACTCCATACAGTCTCAGAGACATTTTTATTATTTATATTTTTATTTTACATTGGTTTGCGTAATTCATATGCATTGTATTTCTTTTTATTTATTATTATTATTATAGTTGATTTACAAAATTCAAATACAATGTTTTCCAGAACAGATTCTTTCAATTTCCCTCACTCCTCCCATCAAATTGCCCAACTCTATAATTAATCCCCCTCCTGCTGCACATCCTCACCCCTCAGCTTCCATCCTCCCCCCACCATGGATCCTCCTACTCATTCTACAATAATGGTTTTATACAATATTTGTACTTGTTGGACTGTGTTCACTCAGCATAATGCTCTCCAGTCTCAGGGACTGATTTTTCAGATGTAAATTGCCAGGACTTTCTGCTGAGGCATCTCCAGGTAGATTCAAACCTCAAACCTCTCAGATTAGCAGCAGAGCTCATTAGCCATTTGCATCTCCCAGGCACTCCCAAATCAATATACAATAAAACACTGGCTGTAGAGATAAGCACCTACACATTTGGAGAGAGTCTCTAGGTGAGCTTGTGGCTCCTTCCTTAAAAACTTCTTGCACTGTCTCTTTTGTAAGTGGAGAAGGGTTAAGGGAGGATGAGAGAGATGCTACAATTGAATGGAGGGGAAGGGAATCTGCACTCTTAAGAACATATTGTGGATGCTGCAAATTGGTTCCAGCTATGCACTCTTGAGAACGCCCAAGTAGAATAAGCAAATGACAAAGAGAACATGCACTGCACCTATCGTCACTGAGTCAGTTACGACTCCTGGGAATTGGGTCCTGCAGAGGATGACTGCATTGCACAGGTCTTCAGTAATTACACCCTGCACATGTAGACCCGTAGGACTTCTTCCTTGATGCTGCTGAATAGATTCCAACTGCCAGCTTTTCAGTTAGTACCCAAGGTCAAACAATTGCAACAATCTAGGGATTCATGTGAAGGCTAATTACTTTTGGAGACGGAGGTGTGCTGCCTTGAATGATGATCGGTCTTAGACTGGCTTATGTGGGATGCTGACTTCTGTTTAAGTTTCAAAGGAAACAAAATGCTGGAAAGGTGGATACAGATGTGGGGTGTCTGAATAACAGGAACCACTCTAACTGGGCTCCATTAGCAGGACAACATGCAAAGATAAAAAGTGGGAAGGTATGTGAGTAGATTAAATATAAACAGAGGATTTCTCAGGATGGTGTCAATTTGTCACTCAAGTTGTTTAAATGTGAGTAATTCTTTTCCCCAGTTTGACATTTTGAAACTATTCAATCTGAAAGACTGCACCAAAGAAGTAACTTGACTGCTGAGTAAACAGGCCTGGATGCATTCCTTTCAGTGGTAATCACTTCAGGATGGTGAATTCTCATCTGTTTTTGAGCTCTAAGTAATCTATCCATTGCCCCTGAGTCAATGCCGAGTCATCATGACCCAGGAGGACAGAGTATAATTGCGGTAGTTGCCAAGGCTGGAAATGTGGACACCTTTCTCCTACATCGTGGTCCGCAGATTTCAACTGCTGACATTTCAGTTAGCAGTTGAAGTTTAAAACCCCTGAACCTCCAGGGCTCCAGATTAATCTGAGGTGGATACAGTTTGGAGGAAAGCAAAATTTATTGTTGTGCTTGTTATGTGCCATCAAATCGACTGTGACTCATAGTGACCTTATCTTGCACCGTCCTCACCATCTTGTATGTTCAAGCATGTCACAGTCACTGTGTCCATCTTGTTGAGGGTCTTCTCTTTCTCCAACCCTCCACCCTTCCCGGCATGATGTCTTTTTTTCCCCTGATAATATTGCTAAGACTTAGGTGAAATTACATGTCTGAAGTCAGCCCTCCTGGTGAGCAGCAGAGCTTGTTACAAAGCAGTCTGGGGCGGGGGGGGGGTGAAATTACATGTCTGAAGTCACCCTCCTGGTGAGCAGCAGAGCTTGTTGCAAAGCTCTGTGTGTGTGTGTGTGTGTGTGTGTGTGTGTGTGTGTGTGTTGAAATTACATGTCTGAAGTTACCCTCCTGGTTAGCAGCACAGATTGTTGCAAAGCTCTCTATGTGTGTGTGCGCATTGAAATTACATGTCTGAAGTCACTCTCCTGGTTAGCAGCACAGCTTGTTGCAAAGTAGAGTGTGTGTGTATGTGTGTGTGTGTGAACATGCCAGTTATGGTCCAGCCAGGAGTAGCCAACACCCAGATTCCATCATATGTTCTCTGTGGCACATTTGCCACAACTTAGAGTGTTCTGGTGGCTTAGTGGTAAGGAGCTGTGTTTCAACCCAAAAGTAGGCAGTTCAAATCCATCTGCTACTCTGCAGGAGACAATGGACAGTCTCCTCCCATGATGTTTACAGCCTTTGAAGACCTGCTTGTGAGATAGCTATGAGTCAGTTCCCACTCAATGACACATAACAACAATAATGAAGGAAGGTGGCAGTGCATGCTGAGCACATAGTGAGCTGAGCACAGAGCAAGTCGAAGCACAGAGTGAGTTGAGGCACAGAGCGAGCCGAAGAGCAGGACAGAAGGAATTTGAGTGAAAAATATTATGAAAATAATTAGTTTGGGAGCCTTGGTGGGGAGCAGTGTGCTTCTGCATGGAGCTTTGAGCCTTGGTGGGGAGCAGCGAGCCTCAGTGTGAAGCAGCAAGATGTGGCAGAACCCAGCCAGTAGGACAGCAGGAATTTGAATGAGGTACTTAGGCAGGGATCACTGCTGATTGCTGGACCAATTGTGGGACCCCTTCACCTTAAGCATGAGGGAGTGAGACAGTTGGTGCCCAACTAGCGTGGCAGACCCAGTTCTCAAAGGGAAAACTAAGGCTTCCTAGTTTTCCATTCAGGTCCCCCTGTCCTCTTCCCAGCCAGGTCTGCATGTATGTTCCTCCCTCAGCCCCCATGTGCATCTGTGCATGTGCCCACCCTACATGTATCCATGCACTCGCCTGCCCAACCTTCTTCTGGAGCAGTGACATCAGATCAGTAACCCGCTATCACCTCAGGCAATGCCACAAAAGAAGCAGACTACCTCACTTCCTACACAAGCCCAAAGCAAGATATCATCCCCCCAAAAATGACACAGTATCAATGGATTTCCTGAAGCCAGAAAGTCTGATGGAACTTTCTGACACGGAATATAAAGAACAATGATAGAGTCTTTTCGATGAGTGAAAGACAAACTTGAAGAATTACAGAACACTGCAAGCAAAAACCAGGAGGAGCTTAAAAAAAATCCAAAACAATGCGAATAAAACAAATGAGGCATTAGAGGCTCTGGAAAAGCAAGAAACCACGATCCAAAATATAAGGTCACATGTTTCAGATATTGTCAATGTGATGGAGGGACACATGAACAGAGTTGAAGAGATCGAACACAGAACCACTGCTAGAGCAAAAAGCAGAATAAAAAAGGAATGGAAAAGAAGAAAACCTAACAATAATGTGGGACATCATCAAGAGAAAATAACATGTGCATTGTAGGAATCCCAGAACAGGAAGAAACAACTAAAGGCACCGAAAAAGGTGTGGGTGAATTACTAGAAGAAAACTTCCCAGCATAATTAAGAATGAGAGAATATATATTCAAGAAGCTTATCGAACACCATATAGAATAGACCCTCCCCAAAAAAAATACCCAAAACACCAAGGCATATCATAGTCAAATTTGCCAGAACCAAAGATAAGGAGAGAATTTTGAAAGCAGCAAGGGAGAAACATTAAGAGTAACCTGTAAGGGAGAGCAGTTAAGATTAAATACCGATTTCTCAGCAGAAACCATGCGAGCAAGAAGACAGTGGAATGACATATATTGAACATTCAAAAAATACAACTGTCAACCAAGAATACTGTATCCAGCAAACTTGTCTATCAAATAGGAAGGAGAGATCAGATATTCCCAGAGAAACAGAACCTAAGGGAGTTTGTAAAAACAAGACCAGCATTGCAGGGAACAGAGACATCTTTCTTATAGATGTGCCACAGAAAGCAGGATGGACCAAAGCAACCAGCAGTAACACCAAAAAGAGCTCAACAAAATGATAGCAATAAAACTTTGCCTCTCAATAATCACACTGAATGTGAATGGTTTAAATGCACCACTGAAAAGAAAAAGAGTAGCAGATTGGATAACAAAATAAAAATCCATGCTCTGCTGGAGAAGGAGGGGCAATCTCCTCTGTGCTAGTCAGAGCCAATTTGATGGTACACGCACACAAAATTTAAAAAAATCCAAATCCATCAATATGCTGTCTACAAGAGAAACACCTGAAAAATGAAGATAAAGACTAAAAAGGTTGGGGAAAAATATACCAAGAAAACGACAACCAGAAAAAAGCAGGAGTAGCAATATTAATCTCTGATAAAATAAATTTCAATGCAAAAACCATCACAAAGGACAAGGAAGGTCAATATATTCCATTATTATTGTTGTTTTATGTGCCGTCGAATCGCTTGTGACTCATAGCGACCCTATGTACAACAGCCCTAAACTCTGCTCTGTCCTGTGCCAATCGCACTGTCTCTGACACTCCCATCCAGGTTATCCCAGTCACTGAATCGATCCACCTCATAGAGTGAGGGCCTGACCCTCCTGCCCCGTCCCTCCACCCTCCCAAGCATGATGTCCTTCTCCAAGGACCGGTCTCACCTCACAACATGTCCAAAGTATGTTAGATGGAGCCTCAGAATCCTTGCCTCCAAGGAGCCACCCGGTTTAACCCTTTCCAGGACGAATCTGTTTGTTTTCCTAGCCGTCCATGGTATTGTCAATACTCTTCTCCAGTACCACAGCTCACAGGCATCAATTCTCCTTCTATCCACCTTGGTCATTGTCCAACTCTCTGATGCATAACAAGTGATTGCAAAAACCATGGCCTGTATCAGACGCACCTTAGTCTCCAGAGAGACACCACTGCTCTTCAGCACTTTGGAGAGGTCCCTAACAGCAGACTTTCCCATGACAATGAGCCTTTTAATTTTCTGGCTGCTGGTGCCAAGACTGTTAACTGTGGAGCCAAGCAAACTAGAGCTGTGTACAATCTCAATCTCTTCACCATCCATCCTGATGCTGCCAATTGGTCCAGTGGTGAGAATCTTTGTCTTCTTGACATTGAGCCTCAATCCATATTGGAGGCTGCAGTCCTTGACCCTCTGCAGCAGGTGCTTCAGGTTCTCTTCAGTTTCAGCAAGCAAGGTTGTGTCATCTGCATAACGCAGATTGTTGATAAATCGTCCACCAATCTTGACCCCACATTTCTCCTCATAGAGCCCAGCCTCCCAGATAATCTGTTCTACTCAGAATAACCTCTAAAGAAACCAGAACTGCCACCCAAGCAGATATGTGCATACCCATGTTTATTGCGGATTCGTTCACAAAAGCAGAGAGCTGGAAACAACCCAAGTGCCCATCAACAAATGAATGGCTAAGAAAACTTCGGTATATTCACACACTGTGCTGCATTGAAAAACAAGGAACTCATGAAATATTATACAAAATGGGTGACCCTGGAGGACATTATGTTGAATGTAAAAGAGGACTGACATCGAAGTTGGGGGGAAAACTAAGAGGGCATAAATAATGTATACTGGATTGAATCAGATGAGGGAGAGAACGGTTTAAGAGGAAAATATGATTAGGTATTATTGTCATGAAAAGTGTCCAGAAGGAAAGCTGCATAGTGGAGTGGACTGGAGGTTGTGGTGGGTGGATTGTATAACAATGAAAGAATTTTTTTTTACTTTTCTATAT
>NW_006399881.1:8779602-8822029 GCF_000299155.1 Elephantulus edwardii | reverse complement strand
CGAGTATTGAATGTACCATGGACTGCCAAGAAAACAAACAGATTCATCCTGGAGAGGGTTAAACCAGGCTACTCCTTGGAGGCAAGGATTCTGGGCCTTCGTCTGATATACTCTGGACATGTTGTAAGGAGAGGTAGGTCCTTGGAGAGGGACATCATGCTTGGTAGGCTGGAAGGGACAGCGCAGGAGGGGAAGACCCTCTATGAGGTGGATTGATTCAGTGACTTGGGTAATCAGGATGGGTGTGTCAGAGGCCGTGCGATTGGCACAGGATAGAGCAGAGTTTAGGGCTGTTGTACATAGAGTTGCTGTGAGTCGCAAACGACTTGACGGCACTTAACAACAACAAGTGAAAAGTGAAGTTGGGGGGAATGGGTGGTCAGTGAGGAAAGTATGCAACAATCAATGAATGGAAATTTTAAAAAATATAAAAATAAACTTCTATCAGTGCAAATAAATTATTCATATGAATCTTAAAAAACAATAAAGGAAGATATTTAATAGATATTATCAGAAATTTGGAGAATTATAAGAGCTTATAACCTCTGATCAATATCTGGAATATGTATATATCTCAGGAGTTCTGGTGTCATATTACATTACCTGTTCCACTACTAACTGAAAGGCCAGTAGTTTGAATCTACCAGCTGCTCCTTGAGGGAAAAAGACAGGCAGTCCCTTCTAAGAAACCCAATGGAAGATCACCATGAGTCAAAGTTACTCAACAGCAAGTGGGTTTGGTTTGGGTTTCCAGCTATGTCGATGCCTTTGAATTGGGTGTCAATGAAGAGTATTGAACATCCCATAGACTGCCAAAAGAGCACACAAATCTGTCTTGGAGGAGGTGCGATCAGATTGCTCCTTAGAAATGAAACTTCCTCACATACATTGAGCATATTGTCACGAGGGACCAATCCTTGGAAAAGGACATCATGCTGGGAATGATAGAGTGTCAGTGAAAAGAGGGAGACCCTAAAAGAGATTGATTGTCACAGAGGCCACAGCAATGGACTTGAGCACGTCAGAGATCATGAGAACCGCACAGGTAAAGCAAGGTTCTGGAGGGTCAGCTATGAGTCACTTCCAAGCTGACAGCACAAAACAGACTGCTGTAGAAGTGTTAGGCTTTTGTCTTTCCCTGATTTTGATGGTAAGGGCTATCAGGGTTCTTTGTGGTGACAAGTTGGAGGAACCTGAGGTCACTGGGTAGGCGGATGGGTAAGAACTGTGCCCAGTTTGTCACCCCATAAGGAAAATTTGATGGCCACAGATGGGCCACTGGTCCCAAAACACCAGCATTTGAATGAAATTGTTGGTAAGGGAGGGGCAGATTTCCCCAAGAAATCTGTCAATCTGAGACACCTAGTGATAAAGGAACTTTTCTTTCCTTTTTTTTTTTTTGTTAGTGTAAAAGTTCACTATCAGTACTGAAGTCTTGCAAAATTATAAAATATGCTCCTTCTCAAATGTGCTTATTTTTATTTTGGATATGAGATGAATTTTTAGTGAAAACAACAGCAAGGCAGTAAGAATTGAGACTCAGGCCAAATCCTCTGGAAGATAAATGCAGGCTGTTTATTACACTTCCCCTTTGAGGTCAGCCCCTGGGGAGGGGAAAGGGGGGAGGGGAACGGAGCGGAGCTAAATCCAGAGAGAGAAACATGGCTATAATGGGGTCTCACCACAGCTTCCAGGATGTTCTGGACCTCCAGCATGCTAGAACTCTGCCCTTCACCATTGCCCTGGGTTAGACCAAGATCAATTATTGGATACTCGCCACCTGGACCAGGTGACTCTGTAGCTGGAGCTCCTAGGACAGGACCGATAGCTGCAAGTCCTTCCGTGAAGAGGGATCTGGGGGGCGCTCCCAGGTGGCTGCTACAATACTCCAAGTGGCAGTGTTCCGGAGATAGGAAACGAAAATGTGAAAATGAAAAGTGCACCTGGTTCCACTGGGCTCCCCACCCCCACCCCGCTGTTTGATTCATTCAGCAGAGGGACTGCAGAGCAAGCTCAGATAGAGAGCTGGCATGGAGGACAGAGCCTAGGCTGAGACCACACCTTTCACCTCCTACCATAGACCGCCAGCCAGCATGCCGTGTCAACAGGGCAGAGGAAACCTGCCTCTTCTGATTATGAAAACGGTCCACAACCGTATCACCCTGATTACAAAAGCAACTTATACTGTGGGAGATGGAAAACCACAACCCCTCAAACAACCCAAACATACATCAGAGCTCCGTAACATTTATCAAAGAAAACTGTAAAGGAGATGTATGGACAGCCCCCTTATTCAGCACAGCCCCCTTATTCAGCATGTCAATGAGAGGCAAACCCTTACCTAAGCTTGTATAAATTCCAAAAGAGAGATAACCATTTTTTATCTAAAGAGGAACTGGACTGCTGGCAGTTTTCATTCCCATTTCTTTTTACCTCTCTTTCTTCTTTCTTTTTATACAGTATTCCAAAGAAACTACTTTATGCAACAGCAGTGGTTGGGACATGTCCCCCTCCCTTACAACAAAATACACACACTCTCCCCCATAATTCGCTCATGTACTTTTGGGAGACAGCGTTGTACGGCGACATGGACTTTGTAGGAAGCATGACCTGGTTTGAATTCTGGCCCTGCCATTTGCTTAGTTGTGCAACTTGCCTTCACTTCATTCAGAATACAAAGATCTTGTACAGCACTGATAATACGAGGGTGAACGAAAGTGACCAAGCTGTTCTTCGTGGGCTTACGAGCTTGTGGGATCTCAACCTTCCTTCAAGTCTGCACTGGCTCACTAATAAAGTGGAGAACATATCATAGGGTTTCCATGAGTATTACAACCACTTTAAAGGACAGAATGTCAAATGCTTGCTCAGTCAGCAGCATCTATTACCATCACAAGCGCTTTGCTCGTTTTCACTGCAATACAGGACCGGTTTTCCGTTGAAAAACCAGTAATGACCTTTAGGGGGCGCTCCTGCTACACTGGTGGGAGGCTAGCTCCTTGGCTTCCTGCACTGCTCTAGGCTAGTCCACTTCCCCTTACCGTCCTGTCCTAGGGATGAAAGTCCTGCAGTACCGCCTGTGCCTTTTGCTTCTGGAGCTTTCTGAAGCTTTCTGCAAGCACTCTCTGCTATGTTGCTTCTGGAATTTCTACAGCGGGTTCTTGTTCCCTCCCTGACTCTGATGGAGACAGACATGCTACTTCATTTTTTGCTTTGCATTTTAAAGGAAATTCTAAGAAACAAGTAAAGACCAGTTAGTTGTAAATAGAATGCAACACTGGAAAAATAGGGCATATGAAGAAATGTTGCATAATAGGGCAGAAGACAAAAGCTCATAATAAAGGGTTTTCCATTGCTGTCCAGTTGAATCTGACTAATGGCAACCATTGTAGGACACAGAGTCGAACTGCCTGCTGGGGATTTCCACATCTGTCTCCTGAGGAGCGACTGGTGAGTCCAAACTGTGGGCTCTTTGCTTGGCAGCGGAGCACTTCAGCCACTGCCCTGCCAGTGGTAATATTTAAAGGGTTTAGGCAGCTGGAAAGCCTTCATAAGAGTTGTCCCAGTCATTTAGCATCTGCACCAGTGATGCAGTGGGAGAGGGCAGGAGGGAAATTTTCAAAGCTGGAGAATCAGGATGCTTTTTCCAAAGTTTCCTTCTCCTCAAGGCAGAATTGACTTTATGTGTAAATCTGTGGTTCTCAGCCCAGCCAGTTTTGAGCCCCAGGTGACATTGGGCAATGCCTGCTTTATCTAGAAATAGTTTTGCTTGTCACCACTGAGAAGATGCTACAGGAATCTCCTGGGTAAGCCCAGGGTGCACCAGACATCCTGCACAATAAACATAATGCACAAAAAATAGCAGATCCAGAATGTCAGCAGCAGAATGTCAGGGTCCGAAAATTCTGGTATAGGCGAATAAAGTGGTACTTCTAGGTGCTATAAAATACTATTACCAGCGCCACAAAATACCTGGGCAGTCTGAGTCTCTGACTTAAATAACAACAACAGCAACAGCAACAACAACAACAACAACAACAACAACAGCCTTATTGTTTAAAAGAACAGCTTTTTTAAAAAGCAACACCAAAAACTATAGTATAAAGGTCACCCTTACAAACTGCCTGATTCAGTGTTCTTTAGTGTGTTCACAAAGTTGCGCCCGGATCATCACTAATTCCAGAACATTTTTCATCACCCCTAAGGGAACCCCTATACCCATTCCCAGTGGTGTGCCACTCCTGCCTCCTCCCAGTGCCACACTGCCATCTAGTGTCCGAAAGCAATGGGCACCCTCAAGTTACCTTTCAGGGTATTTTCTAAGAGCAGTTCCTTTTCTTAAAGGAAACAAATCTGATTTGTTTCCCTGGTTTGTTTTATTTGGAAACACTAAATCCAGTGTGGTTTCACTTTTCCAAAACTTTAGGTCAACCTGGAAGGCACTGAGTAGATTCTGTCTCAGGGATCTGGGGTGGGCCTGAGACTTTGCATTTCCATTAAGTTCTCAGCCAGTGCCAGTGCTGTTGTTCTGACGATATTTGAGTAGCAAGGATGTCTCTCACCTTAGGTGGCATATGTGGACACGGGACTTTTTTTTCTTAGCCCTATGCTCCAACCCCTCTTCCCTTCTTGCATTCCCATATATGTTTTAATAGTTATCCTTTTATTTTTACAATAATGGTCTCATGCAGTATTTGTCCTTATAAGATTGTGTTTGTTCACTCAGCATAATGCTCTCCAGCCTCTCTAAAGTTTCTAGTATTTTTCTAAATTGTTGCTTCTGCGTGCTACATAGTATTTCACTGTGTGAAAGTACCACAATGTCTCAATCCATTCCTTTGTGGTTGGACATTTGGGCTGTTTCCATGCTTTTACAATGATGAATAAAGCTGCTATGAACATTGGTGTACAAATCTCAGTTTGTGCCTCCATTGTTCTCATATTCTCAGGATATATTCCAAGTAGTGGAATGGCTGGGTCATATGGAATTTCTATGTTCAGCTTTTTAAGGAAGTGCCAAACTCCCTTCCAGAATGGTTGTACCATTTTACAATCCCACCAACAATGTATAAGAGTTCCTTTCTCACCACATCCTCTCCAACATCTGTTACTTGCTGCCCTGTTAAACTTTGCCAGTTTTACTGTAGTGAGACGGTACCTCATTGTGGTTTTGATTTGCATCTCTCTTATTGCCAGTGATTTGGAGCATTTCTTCATGTGTCTGTTTGCCATTCGAATATCGTCCTCTGTGAAAATTCTTTTGCCCCTGGAGCAGTCTTAAGCCAAATTTTGGAAGAGTCTGTGGCGTAGTTGATGGGGTGGGTGCAAGGGAAGTTTTTTACTGACATGTGAAGACTCTATTTTTGAATAATTTTGGCAATGCAAATTAGTTAATGTTTCATGTTGTGTGTGTTGGTGACACAGTGGGTGTGTTTGTACCTGGCCTTGGCCCTGATTAAGTTGGAATATTGAAGCTGTTAGCAGTGTTCTGCTGGAGAGTTTGTGTCAAATCTTGAAATTATAATCACAAAGCAGCGTAGCAAAGTAGGATTTTCTCCAACTGTTTTATTACTGAAAAGTTTAAACATCCTGATAAGTTGAGAGTGTTGGATGGTGAACGTCCATATAATCATTACTACTCAGATTCTACAATGAGCATTTTACTCCTATTTGCTTCATCTTACAATTTCTGTGCTTTTTCATCCCTAACCACACTCAATTTACCTGGCCACTTTGTGCTAATCTTTCACTTTAATTTTCTTTTTTAAAAAAAAAACCAAATGTATATTCTTCAACTAATTGTCTGGATTATTAATTTATCTCTATATTAACACCACACCAAATAATGTAACTGTAACTCATCTCAACTCTTTGGCATGGGGTCTGAATTGTCTCATAGCTGACCAGGCTTTTGGAAGACTCTAACTTGCACGGTTCAGTCCTCTGGGGAGATATACCACCTTTGGGTTAACAACACACCCCTTTGGGGACTACATAATCAGGGCTCACTACCACGTGTTATGTAGTTGTTGCTAAGTGCCCTCGAGATGAGTATGACTCATAGCAACCTTATGAACATCAGTTCTGAATCCTGTCCTGTTCTGTGCCATTGTCATACTTTCTGATACACTTGGGTACGTTGCTGTAGTCACTGTAGTCACTGTGTCAATCCATCTTGTTAGAGTCTTCCTCTCTTCTTCTGCTCCTCCACCTTCCCAAGCATGACGTCCCTTTCCAAGGAGTAGCTTCTCCTAACAACATGCCCGAAGGATGTGAGACAAAGTTTCTTCATTGCCTCCAAGGAGCACTCTGGTTTCATTTTCTCCAAGACATATCTGTTTATTCTTTGGGCAGGCCATAGGATATTTAGCACTCTTCTCCAACACCACAATTCAAAGGCGTCAGTTCTTCTCCTGTCATCCTTGTTCGTTGTTCAGCTCTTAGATGCAAATCAGGGGATAGGAAACCCTTGGCTTGAATCAGGCACACTTTAGACTGACATTATTGCACATCAGGACTTTGGAGAGGTCCCTGAGATCAGACTTTCCCAATGCTATATGCCTCCAAATCCCCTGACTGCTGGTGGATCCAAGCAAGATGAGATCATTGGCAATATAGGGAAGCATTAACTGGCTCTTTCCTTTCTTCCTTCATTCTTCACTTATTTTCAGACTTTGTACTAAGCATTGGAAATACAAAAATGAGTAAGATACAGTTCTTGCTTTCAATACCGAATGATTAATGTCTCCTATTGATCAATGCAAATGACAAAATTAGATAATTGAGGCCCACTGGAAGGTTTTTTCCTACTTCCCCAATAGCAGCAACAATTGTTACACCCAAACTGTACTCCATTTTATGTTGTCCACATAAGGAATGAAAGTATACATTAGAAAACCAATGTTATGCTACTAATTATTGTGCTAAAAAATTTCAAAGAGCAAGAGTTATTTAATTAGGGAAAAAAAGGGATCAACATCATTTTTCTCTACTGAGTGTTGTAGGGATTCTTTCGTTTTGGTGTTTGTTTGTTTTTTGTTTTTGTTTTTTTGTTTTTATTTTTTTAAATGTAACTGGCCCAGATTTCTAAGGCTTCTTATAAAAAGTCTGTAAAATTGCCTTGAATGAAGTCTCATATCAAACTTGGAAAATGAAAGGCACAATCATTTTCTTATTCCTTAGTACTTATGCTCTAGGAGAGCATTTGTTTCCTCTACAAATTAAATGCAGTGTGTGCATGTAGTTTTTAAAACCTTCTCTATTTTTAATTAAAATCCTCAGAGTAGATAATATATACTATATATTACATCTCAGTCTAGCTTCACACATTTAAGGGAAGGACTGTTTTTTAGGGTTATTTCCAATTGTCACAATCTTTTGAAAGAGGAATATTAGGAAGATACTTATGAAGTCACCTCACAAAGGAAAAAAATGAAATAACAATGCCTCCCTCACTCTTATACCATTATGCACATTGTTATTTGATTCAAAGAAGAAGACAGTTACTTTATTTTGATGCTTTTGAAAGGCAGAGAAAAATTTTCCTTGGAGAGTTATTATGGGAGTAAATCAGATAATTTAAGGAAAGTTCCTGGCATATGGTAGCAGCACATAAATGAATTTTACTGCTGAGAGTGTATAGCTTAGTGGGTAACAAGTGGATTTTTGCAGTCGGTCTGCCCAGGTCTGAATCCATTGTCTACTAGCTGGGAAAGCATGAACAACTTACTGAAACCTTATCTATAAAATGAATATAGATCCACTTGTATTAGTTACCAACTGCTGCATAACCAATAACCCAACACTTAGTAGCTTAAAACAAAAAGCATTTATTATCTCATTATTGTTGATATTGTTTCTGTTGTGTACTGTCGAGTCAGAACTGCCCCATAGCTGACCCTCCAGTGGGTTTTTAGAGGCTGTAACCCATACTGGAGGAGATTGCCCATCTTTCTTTTGCGGAGCAGCTGGTGGATTCGAACCCAGTGCCTTTGGGATTGCTGTGCAGCCTCTCAGTATCAAAACAGGTCAAAGTTAGGTGGGTCTGGCTCAAGATTTCTCCCAAGTCTGCGATCAGGATGTTGCCTGGTGCTGAAGTATCTGCATCTAAGATGGTAACCAGGGCTGTTGGCAGGAGGCCCCAGTTCCTCACCACCTGGGACGCATCAGAGCACATTTAGGGTAACTTTATGAACGTGCCAGCTGGGTACATGAATGGAGAGGGGAGAGGAGGAGAATGAGGAAAAGGAGGAAGAGAAAGAGGAAAAGGGGGAGAAGGAGTGAAGCTACAATAGTTTTTATGGCATTGTCTCAAAATAAACCACCCTAAGGAATTGTGGCACCAACCCAAAGGTGCTTGTTGTGAGCCAGTGAGTCAGAAATGATCCATAGTTGGCCTTCCAGCAAAGACCATCCTTCTCCCAGGGAGCAGCTGGTGGATCCAAACCATGGACCTTTGGGATTACAGTGTGGTTTTTTTATCACTAGGCCACCAGAGGTCAATTCAAATCTATCAGCTGCTCCGTGGGAGGGCGATGGGCAGTCTCCACCTGGGGGAATTACAGCCTCTGAAAATCAGCTGGAGGCTCAGCTATGAGTTGGTTTCTGCTCAACAATATTCCACTTCTGCCTTTTTTCTTTTAATAATTTTAATGAACATTTACAGTGATTTTTGGATTTCCATTCATTCATTGTTGCACTTTTCTCCCTGCTCAGCGCTCCCCCCGCCCCCCTTTTTCTTTTTAAGTGAGTGACTAAATCTAGCCCACACTCAAAGTGGAAGTGGTGATAAACCTTACCTCTCAAGGGAGGAGAATTAAAGAATACATGGCCATATTTTAAATCACTACAAGATGTCATAGGGCTGTTATGAGGATTAAATGACAATAACCCAGGTAAAATACCTGTCACCCACAAAGTGCTCAATAAATGCTGATTATTTCCATAGAAAATGCAGCAAACTACTGCCCCAGCCAAGGAGATCTGGCCTTGTCTGGATTAAGCCACTAACACATTAAAAAAAAAATTAAAAAAAATCAATTTATTGGTATTATTTTTATCTTTTTTTTTTCAAAGAGAAAAGCCCCTTGGAGGGGGAGTGGGCAGGGAGGAAAATGTGCAACAATGTATGAATGGAAATCAGCATTTTTCTATAAACTTTCATTAAAATCTCAATTAAAAAAAGGAAATCAATCAGACGTAAACACTAAGAACACCATTTTCATTAATAATAAAAATAATAAGGCAATGTTAAAAAGAACACAAATTACATCTGTCATAGGTTGAGCAAAACTATGCTAAATATAATGAAAACTCACTAAAAAAATAATAAAAAATTATGAATGTTCTCAAGAAGCACTTCCAGCAGCAAGCATTTCTGACGTTTGCCTCAGCTTTAACTTTCTTGGATAATTTCTGTGCATTGGCTTGGAGAGGATGGAGAATTGAATGTTGTGGCCTGCCTTTATGCTCAGAATCATGTGCCAGGAGGACGAGGACTAATTCTTTCAGCTTGATGGAAAGACGGTAGAAGCACTATCTTTTGTTTGCCCCAATTTGCAGTTATTTTCCTGATCCTATCTATAAAATTACCTGCCTGGCTCTTGCAAAGACAGTGCAGCTCCATTATCTTATTAGCTATTTCTGTTGAAGTAAAAGGCCCTTCTAAAGCAGTAAGAGCATCTGTTAGTACTTCCGCGAACCGTCTCCTTTCGATACTATTGAGCTCAGATGATCTGGACATACAAGGCTTAGGTGGACCTGGGAATTCACAGGCATTTTGTTTCAGCTGATGGATGCTGTTGAGTTGGTTCTGAGTCATAGTGACCTTAAAGTCCAACAATGGAGACAATGGAGAAAATACTGAAGTTGTAAAGATTTTCTTTTACTTGGATCCACAATGGATGTCCATGGAATCAGCAGCCAGGAAACCAAACAATGGTTTGCATTGTGCAAATCTGCTACAAAGAACCTCTTTAAAGTGCTAAAGAGCAAAGATGTTCCTTTGAAGATTAAGGTGTGCCTTCCTTGAGCCCGATTTTCAGTCATATGCATGTGAGAGTTCGACAATAAATAAGGGAGATTGAAGAATTATTTTTGCCTTTGAATTGTTGAGTTCACAAAGAATATTTAATACACCATGGGCTGCCAGACAAAGAAAAATAAGTCTTGGGAGAAGCGCAGCCACATTGCTCCTTAGAAGTGTGGATAAAGATATGCTATAGTTCGGGGTTGTTATCAGACTGAGCCAGTTCCTGGAAAAAATAAAGAAAAAAACCCCAAACAAACCAAAACCAACTCAAGCCATCCTTGGAAAAGTGGAGCATCAGAGAAAGAGAGGTAGATCCTCGACGAGATGAATTGACAGTGATGAACTGGAACAATGGGTTTAAGCACCGCACAGATCTGTGAGGTTCTCGCTGGATGGAGCAGGACTTCCTTCTGTTGCGCATGGAGGTGCTGGATCTTAGGCTACTTGACACTATCTAATAACAACAGTCTTCCCAAGAGATGCAGACCAAAGAAGGGGAACCATCAAAGCAAAAAGCAGCTTTGCTTACAGCCTGACTGTGGTTGGAGAACATTCCCTAAGATGGCAAGGAATCTACAAACTATGGTTCTGTAAAATGGCCATGAGAATCTACTCGGCGCAGGAGTACACTGCCGTGGTCCACGTGGGCACTCAGCGGTGAGGGGCATGGAGGAGGCTCCAGCCTGTGGGAGCATTCAGCCTACACATTGGGAGATCTGGAAATGCTGGAAAGCCAATGCCTGAAAGAGCCCTCAGTCTGATGGGTAAGTACCCCAGCTTCCTCACCTTTAAATCTCCAAACCCATGCCATCCATTGACTTCTGGCTCTTAGCAAGCCTATAGGACAGAGTAGAACTGTTTTCAAGTCTGTCAATATTTGTGGAAGCAGACTGTCACATCTTCTCTGACGCCTGGTGAGCTCAAACCATTGACTTTCTGGTTAGCAGCAGGGAGCTTTAACCGCTGTGCCTCCAGGGCTCCTCCTTGCCTTCTGGCCCACTGCCAAGTCTGTGCATGCTTTCCACTGTCTCGCAGCGCCAGTCACCACAGCCATACCTGTCAGTAACATGCCGATATTGGCCTCCTTGCCTTTGCTGTCTCACCCACTCTGTGATGTTTCTTGGGATTACCTCTCAAACAAAGCCTTGTCTCATGGTCTGCTTTGGGGAAACCAAAACAATTCTTACAGAGTTAAGGATTAAATAAAGGAGTTCTGGTGGCATAGTGCATTACTTACACTGCTAACCAAAAGGCTACTGGTTCAAACTCACCACTTGCTCCTCAGGAGAAAGATGGGCAGTCTCTCATGTAAAGATTTTCAGCCTCTCAGAATCCACTGGACAGCAGTGATTTGGCACTAATTTCCCTCCCTTTAGTTTCCATGCAAAATGGTTGGCATTTTACTAATCCCATTTTACAGAGAAAGTTGAGTAGTTAACCCAATCAGATAAGGAGAGCTGGCATTTGGACCCTGACAACATGGGTCCCAATTTTTCTTTGAACTACCCAGCTTTGTGTTCTGCTGCAGCTTTCTGTGTGATGTCATCAGAGGCCTGCATTTCTCTGTTCCTTCCTCGTTCCTGGAGGACAGAGCTCAGGCTTTAAGAGTTAAAACTGAGGCACTGGATTCACATTTCTGAAATGACATTTTCCCAAATGATATGAACTTTAAACGAAAACATGTAAGATTTGACAGCCCGATTTAAGCTCTGAACAGGGCCAAAGGAATAACAAATGCCCATGTCTTTGTACTGACACTACAAATCTTCACATTGATTTGATCTATGAGCTCTTCTCACAGATCCCCATGGCATTATGAGTTCTAGGTCCAGATGAGCATTTCGTAAATGCCCTTTTGACACTGATCAAGAGATTTAGTGTTCTAGACTTGCTCCCTAGTCCTCCTCTCATATATCCAGGAAAAAGATACCAATGAATACTAAAAAAAAATTTTAGTTGTTCATCTGAAATTCAAATTCCACTAGGCCACTTGCATTTTATCTGGCAATTGTCAGTACATGGGAAATTCTTGGCACATAGTAGGCATTCATTCAGTGGCATTAATATTATTTCCACATAAGAAAACAACTCAGTTGAAGGGCAGTACAGCACTTTTAAAAACTCAAAATAACCTTCTAGAAAATAGATTGCTTTTGAGTAAAAGAGGAGTTCACTGAACTGGAGGTGGCCCAAGAAACCCTCCACCACTACACAAACCAGATCAAAGGACATGTAATCCCAAGTGGAAGGTCATATTTGAATATATGAAATGACTCATTATAATTTGGTTTTACTACTTAAAACTAAGCTGGTGATTCAGTTGTTGGGCTTTTTCTTATCCTGCTCTGAATCTTCTGAGAGAAGTCATTCTTTATTTGATTCAAAAGTAATGCTGCTGTAATTCCGGGGCAAAACACTAACAGACACGGATGGAAATTGAGAGACCTGCTCCAGGAATTCTGGCTCCACGTGGGTGAAGCTTGAGGTCGAGGCTCCATGACTGCAACTGGAAGAGGCAAGACACTTTGGAAAAGTCTCTGCTACTGCCTGACTCCATTTTCCCTTCGCTGCTAATCCACTGTCAATTTTTCTAAGATGCTTCCTAAAAAGCTGAAGCGAAAGCAGTCACCTTCATTTCCTCTCCTAAGATTCACCATGTTACAAAAAAGAAAAACCTTACTGGATAGGCACTAACTAGCCAAAACTCAACATACTGTTACATATTGCTACCAGATTCAGGACAGGAATAGTTTCCAATGGATTGCATTCAAGTTATCTATTTCCTAGGACCGTAATGCATATTTCTGATTTGGTGACTGCTATGACCTCATCCACTGTCAGTTTTCTGTGCTTTACCCAAAAACAACGGGGGGAGGAGAGAACATACCCTGTTTTTATCCTCTGCATTTTTAAAGTAGAAATTTTCATGCTTCCCGTGCCTTTAATTTTATTTTTTTAAAGGTGGCGTTTGAAACGTGGTCCATTTTATCACTTCTTCATCCCGACCGGAAACCTAACCCGTGGGGTGTAATAAGATCTTTACATTTCTTCTGGTTGGGTGATGACTTCATTGCTTTCATGCCAGCTGGGGAATCTTGTGTGACAGTGCATTGGACCGAAGCGGAGCTGTAGGTTGTTGCTACTGTTGCAGCGGCGGCTGTTACTGCAATATCAACCTTTTCATGCACCCAGCTGCGATGCAAAGAATCTTTGGGCTGCTAGATCTTTGCTCCTAATTCACCTAAGGAATAGTGACCGAAGGGTGTTTGCACGCGCGCGCGCGCGCGTGTGTGTGTGTGTGTTGAACGCTGTAACAGTTGAGCAGCAGTAGCAATGGACTTTGATAAAATTTTTATTAACGATAGAGATAAAGCATCTTCCATCCTTTATTTGCTAGCAGTGCCTTGGCTCCCGCCCCAAATATGTTCTTTCTCTCCTCCAAGATCTCCCCTCCACCCCCCTGCACGTGTCCCTCCAGAGGGAGGCCAGAATAGCTGAGCTGCAGGCAGGATTCCCCCTTTTCTCTGCAGTGACAGCGGATTCCGGGTCCTCCCCCCAACCCCCGCAGCCTCCCCTTTCCTAGTCACGATCCCCCCTTCCCTGCGCCCCCCTGTCCCCCCATGTCGGCTGGGGATCGGGTCCAGCCCCGCCCAGCCTCCCCGCCCAGGTTGCTAGGGCCTGGCCAGGCAACCAAACCTGGCACGCGAGGAGTTGTCGCGCGCGTGTGCGCGCGCAGCCGAGTTTGTACAAGGAACGAACCCGCAGTCTCAGGCTTCGAAGACCTGAGCACGCGCGGCGCGGGCGGGGCGCGCGCGCCTGAGTCCGAGAACGAGCGCTCCCTTCACATTGGTTCTTATCAGTAGTGGGCGGGTATGGAGGCAGACCTGGCGGGGCCTGAGGAACCTTTCCATTGGTCAGAGAGGCCCGGCCGGGGCGGGGCAATTAGCAAATTAGGCTGCGCGTTAACCCCTCCCACCTACCCCCCCCCGGAGGGCGGGGGCGGAGGTTTCGATTAGTTGTCGCTGCCTCTGGAGAAGGTAAAGCAGCGACGACGGCCTCGAGAGCTGAGGGATTCCCGGCTTCAGGTGGGGGACAGAGCGGGGTGAGTAGTCGCGCCGCCAACCGTCCGCCAAGCCTCCTTGTGTTCTTATGTCCCGCGCACACCAGCTTCTCTCGAGGGCGGGGACCCACCCGGTCCCCCGGGCAGTCGCGAGAAGGGGCGGCAGTGCCTGTCCTCCCAGAATGGGGCGACGAGGCGAGGACTTACCTAGCCGGAGCCCCTTATCATCACATGCCGTGCTCCGCTGGGAGGGCTTCCCCGGTGAGGGGCCGGGGCTGGATCTGGGTGTGCAGCGCGTGGAGCGCGTGCAGACGGGCGGAGGTCGAGTAGTCCCGCGGAGCTCCCCTCCACGCTAGGGCTGCGGCGTCCCGCCCTGTCGCCCCCGCACCGAGGGCTCCCCCGGGCTTGCGGCGAGGGAAGCCCCTTCTCGCTTGCGCCCAAGAGAAATCTTCAGGCTAGGGTCCACACCCGAGTTTCGAGGACGCCTGGGCTCCGCAGGGCTCTGCGAGCCCCAGGCCCGGGCCCGCTGACCTTGGTTGCGGGTGCAGGTGGGTGAGCGATCCTCTGGCCGCCCCGCGGCTGCCCTCGCTTTCCCTGAACAAGTTTCACGCGTTGCTTGAAGTTCATGGCCGACTTAGTGGGGAGAAGCAGAAATCGACTCGCCTCTCAGACATTCCTTGCCTTTGGACCGGCACAGAAATGCAATTCTAGGCTTTGGAACCGTCTCAGAAGAAACTGGTCCTTTCTCACATTGACATGTTTTGTGCCCACATTGGTGTGGGGGGGGATAACTGGAACGTATTTCAGTGTGCAGGCAGGTCGTCCTTGAGGGTTTTGTTTTTGCCTCGCTGAGTGTTAAAGCACAGATGCCTGGCTAAGAAGAATCTGACCTTAGTATCTCTCTCCCTTCAGTGAGATTTCATGGATGCTATGCTATTTAAATAGTTGCAGATCAGTATGCTGTTAATACAATCTATTTTAATTAACTGAAATCTAAGCTGATTTTAGGAAGTATTGTTGACACAGAAGAATTTCTTTCTGTGCGTCTGAATGAGATTTGTTTGAACAGAACGTTAATGTAAAAGATTAGAAAAATTATTTTGAGAGCATTTGACTGAACCAGGGAGACATAAATATGTATAGAATGGGGATTATCATTTTAGGTAACATCTGCAGGAGCATTTCTGGCTTGTTCCGTTCTTGCAGTAGGGTTACCAAAGGGGGGGAGAAGACGACGACGTCTTTACTGAGGCCATTCTAAATGATCTGTCTCTGACATTTAGGTGCAATTTGTTTTCCAATTTGTTCAAGCCTTTAAAAATCTGTTATTCATAAATTGTGAGAAGCTATCTGTCTTAGTTCTCTAGTGCTGCTGTAACAGAAATACCACAAGTGGGTGGCTTTAACAAATGAGAATTTATTTTTTCACAGTGTAGGAGGCTAGAAGTCCAATTTCAGGGTGCTGGCTCTAGGGAGCTGTCTCTGTCAGCTCTGGAAGAAGGTCCTTGTCTCCTCCACTTCTGCTTCCTGGCACCTTGGAGATCTCCATGTGTCTTGGCATCTATCTTAGCCCATCTGCACTCTGCTCTTAATTTCTTTTATATCTCAAAAGAAGTTGACACAAAATACACCATGCACTAATCCTGCCTCATTAACATAACAAAGACAAACCATTCCCAAATGAGATTATAGCCACAGGTACAGAAGGTTAGGCTTTAAGACACATTTCTGGGCACAGAATTCAATCTAGAACAGTCTACATTTTGACTGTCCAAGATTCAGGTCCTTGCCACAGTCAGAACACATTTACCCTATCATCCTAAAAGTCTTATTTCAAAGTCTGAAAAATCTCACCTTCTGAATCATGTAAATTATTAATATATGGGTGAAACTTTTGTTGTAGTCTATCCTGGGGAAGAAATTGTCATAATCTTTGAACTTGTGAGATCTATAAGATAAGCTGTCTCTTTCCAAAGTACAGTGGTGGAATAGGCACAAGATAGACATTGCCGTACATATGGGATCAATCAGAGGGAAGGAAAGGATAACAGGCACCAAACAAATCTAGAACCCAGCAGAACAAATACGTTCGCTCTCAAAGCTTGAAAATAGCTCTTCTCTGAGACCATCTGGGCAATGGCCCTGCCCACTGCACTCTAGTTGTTAGCCACATTCTCTGGACTCTGGATGGAAGCCTCTGGGCATCAGTCATTTCTTCCGGGCCCTCTGCAATGACAGCTATTTCCTAGACCTTCTCAGGCCCCTTTCTCTTGGTCTGACTAGCTCCCCTACCACCTAGGGCCCAGAACTGCCCATTCATCTTCCCCTTAAGCGATGCCAGCTCCACCCCCTCAGCTTTGGGCAGTAGCCCCATCCCACTTCACACATTGATAGTAGCCCGTAGACTCCAGAAGCTAGTTGACAAAGATCTGGGAGTTGGAGAAGATCCAACTCTTTGAAATATAGGTAGGCTGTGGCCTACCATTTGAGGTCCAGAAGACTGTGGCCCTATTCTTTGAAAAGGCCTGGCTTCCCCTACCTCTTCTAAAAGTTCTTCTGACCTCAGGCTACTCCAAGGGGATGGTACTTTTCTTGGAGGACAAGAAACATAGAATTCCAAATTGTGTGTCTGTCAAGTCAGAACTGATTCATAGCTGACCCCCAAGGAGGTTTTCAGAAGCAGTAAGTAGCATAGGATATTGTGCCTCTTTCCCCCCACAGAGCAGTTGGTGGATCTGAACTGAGTGCTTTTGGGTTGGTAGCACAGCTCTTTACCACCAGAACTCTGGTGGAGAATTCCAAAAGTTAAACAGTATACTTTCCTTTCAATTTCTCTGTCCCCCTCAGTCTAAACTGATGGGTTTTATGCGTGGTAGTTGGTTAGACCCATCAATCACAGGCTTAATCTTGTTAACAAGATTGTATAACCACGTCCTTGGTTGAACGTTCCAGGATATATGTCATTTGTTTGTACAATAGAATTTTCCATTCTGCTCAGTTCATTTTTTTTTCTTTCCTTTTGCTTTTTACTATAAGCAGCAAGGAGACACTATTGTAGATCCTTTAAGATCTTGCTTAGAAATCTCATCAATGAACTCAAGTTCATTGTTTACAAGTTCTACCTTCTACCAATTAAGACAAGCTATTTGCATAAAAAGCATTATCCTTTCTGCATTGTCCAATCACATGCTCATAATTTTCTTTTAATGCTTCACTTGAAAAAAGAAAGCTTCACTAGAAGCACATTTAACATCCACATTTCTAGCAACTTTCTGTTGCCTGTACCATATATATTGGTGCTTTAAGTGATAAGAAGCTGCTCTGCAATCCCAAAAGGCCTACAGTTCTAATCTGCCAGCTACTCCTTGGGAGATAGATGGGTAATCCCTTCTCATCCCATTTGCTGCCTCTGAAAACCTGCTGGAGCTATGAGTTAGTTTCCACTGGAGGGCATACAACAACAATAACACAAGCTAAGATACTTCCTCTATAGCTCTCCTTACACCTTAAGAATCCTCATCAGAATCACATTTGACGTCCAACAACCTCTTCAAGCTAGG
Organism: Elephantulus edwardii; assembly: GCF_000299155.1. NCBI lineage: Eukaryota > Metazoa > Chordata > Mammalia > Macroscelidea > Macroscelididae > Elephantulus > Elephantulus edwardii. Next base: position 8,804,379 of record NW_006399881.1, on the reverse strand, counting down.
CTTTTAATAAAAGCTTTATAAAAACTCCTCCATCTGTAAGGGAGCTCTGATGGCCTAGTGGCAAGAAGTTGTACTGCATTCCCAGAGGTACATGGTTCAAATCCACCAGATGCTCTGCTGGAGAAGGAGTGGCAATCTCCTCCTGTATAAGTCAGATCCAATTTGATGGTACACTCACAAAAATATAAAATAAAATAAACCCACAAACCTCTTCCATCCTCCACCATTACCTATTTCCAGATGGCTTCCACATTGTAGGTAGCAGTTAGAAGACCACTTGAACTTTTTGTACCCAGTTTTGTTTTAAATATTCACTGATGCTTTAACAACAGTATCACAATTTGATGGCTTTAATGCAGAAACATTTATTTTTTCACAGTTTAGGAGGCTACAAGTGTGAATTCAGAGAGCCAGCTCTAGGGGAAGGCTTTCTCTCTTGGCTCTTGGAGGAGGTCCTTATCTCTTCAGTTTCTGCTTCCTGGCTCCTTGGAGGCCATATGTCTTGGCATCTTTCTTACCCCTTCTCTCTGCTCACTTATTTGATTTCTTTTTATATTTCAAAAGACATTGACTCAAGATATACTGTACTGTAGTCTTACCTTGTTAACATAACACAGTATCCATTCTCAAATGGGATTATCATAGAGGTTAGGATGACAATACAAAAGTAATTCAGTCTGTGAGACTGTATTTACTTGTTCTGGTGTGTTAAGAGTTAAAAGCTGTTTTAGCAATTAAATAGGATTAATTAATAATCAATTTTTGAAAAATGTACCCCTCATTGAGGCTGTGATAGTTGAGTACCTAGCAAGCCTTTTCATTTCTATATTAAAGTACTATTTTGAATTTGAGTATTTCTGGCATTGACACTGGAATAAGAGTAAGGAAGCCTGCAGCAGTATTACCAGTTTGACACCACCAGTGGGTGTTTCTGTTGACAAATGCAGTGAAGAGAAGAGAACATTTGGGAAGGAAATCTTTGGTGGGGGGGAAGGGTGGCAAAGTGAGAGGGAAAGAAGCCAGAAGAGAGAGAGAGAGAAACTGTAGGACTAAAGCTCCCAGCACAGTGTCTGCTGAGCATTTCACAAGTACATGGAAGCCCAATTAGGAAGAACAGAAATTAAGAAATTTAATTTTATGATATTAAATAATAGACCTCCAAAAGAGGCATACTGAGTAAAGTTAACCTGTTAAATAAGAGTATTGAACATACCATAGACTGCCAAGAGAATTAACAGGCCTGTCCTGGAGAAAGTGAAACCAAGCTGCTCCTTGGAGGCAAAGATTTTGAGTCTGCCTTACCTACTTTGGGTATATAGCCTGGAGGGACCAGTCTTTGGTGAAGGATATCATGTTTGGAAGGGTGGAGGGACAGTGCCAGAGAGGAAGAGCCAACGGATTAAATAGATTGACACAATAACTGGGGTAATGAGGGAAGGTGAGTCAGAGACAGTGAGATTGGCTCAGGATAGAGCAGGCTTCAGAGCTATTGTGCATAGGATCTCAATGAGTTGTAGTCGATCAATGGCATATAACAACGACAGCCATTTAAGAGGAGTTTGGAAAGTCCTGGTTTAGAATATTAAGATTTTTAAAAATTACCTTGTCTTTTTCATACAATCAATGCAAAGATTAATTTGATACATACATATATGTTTTTGCAGTCACTTGTTATGCATCAGAGAGTTGGACAATGACTAGGGAGGATAGAAGGAGAATTGATGCCTTTGAGCTGTGGTGCTGGAGAGGAGTATTGAATGTACCATGGACTGCCAAGAAAACAAACAGATTCATCCTAGAGAGGGTTAAACCAGGCTGCTCCTTGGAGGCAAGGATTCTGGGGCTTCGCCTGACATACTTTGGACATGTTGTAAGGAGAGACAGGTCCTTGGAGAGGGACATCATGCTGGGTAGAGTAGAGGGACAGCGCAGGAGGGGAAGACCCTCTATGAGGTGGATTGATTCAGTGACTGGGGTAATCGGGATGGGTGTGTCAGAGGCAGTGCGGTTGGCACAGGGTAGAGCAGGGTTTAGGGCTGTTGTACATAGGGTCGCTATGAGTCGCAAACGACTCGACGGCACATAACAACAACAACAACAATAACAACAACACATATATGTACAAGCATTCCAACTCTAATACATTTCTTAAGCCTACATTTAAAAAATGAAACTTGATATTTTAAAAATAGAAGTAGAAATACCATTTCCCAGAGATTACTGTATTTTTTTCTTGCTCAATCTTATGATTTGTTCATGATTTATAAGCTTGTGGTGGAATTTTTTTTTAACCTGTTTATTGTAGCTTTTAGATTTTTACTTTTGTGCGCTCCCTGGAGATGATTGGTCATTATTTTCATTGTCGTTTTCTTAGCATTATTTGAATCAGAATGTGGTATCTACAATGTTCCCTGGGGCTTTGAAAAGGAAAGGCTTCCATGGAAAGAAATTGCAAGGCCATCTCAAATAGATGAGTAATAGGAGGTTGACTGACTGTGAATCAGATGTATAGCCTTCCAAGTTCCAAATGTTGCATGGGATTCAGGCCGTCTCATTTAATGAGAACCAGATTGTACATGGTATTTCTACTTTGAAGGTGCAGTATTTGTTACATTACTAACTGAAATACAGCAATAGAGGAATTCCTTAAGTATGCTAGAAAACCCCACCTCACCCCCTGCCTTGTTTCACCACTCTGTTCAAGAATCTATGTGAGGCTCTCTTTCAACAATAGTTGCTTTGTTGGAAGTGACTGTGGCTTCTGTTGTAGAAAGTTAACCTTTCATTATGATTTACGTTTTAATCTAATTTGTAATGGAAAACTTAGCTGTGTTTGAGAAATTGGCTGTCAGGGATTTGTAAAGCAGAGAGAGTAAGTTTTCTTCAACATTATCTGTAAAAATTTTACCTTCTTTCCCCTTCTATTTTTAAATTTAGATGGCCATCTCTTTTATTTCTTTTCAATTATTGAAACTGTGTTAGTGTAGTCCTTTGTTTTTGGCATTTCTTGTAGTGATACAGCTATTTCCATTTAATACATTGATGGCAAGTAACAACAAGAGACATTTAAGAACAAAAAAACCTGCATGCATAAATCCAAAATGTGAGGGACAATTTTTAGATAACTCTTAACCTTGGTACAAGAAAAGCAAAAGTTGAAGTGCTGATTTCTAAATAGAAAAAGCTGTTTACTCAGAATTCAGTAACTTTAGATTCTAAAGTTTTCTTTTTTGGCAGGATTAGTTAATTTGACATTAAATTCCTTGATAGAGGAAGAGAGATAATCACAAAGGTTCTTTATCATTTGATGAAGATGACATTTGGATCAAATATTTCAGCTTAGGAAAAATCACACAGTTAATAGAATTCATTTAAAATTTCTGATTGGAAGATTTTTCCAATTTGCTTTCAATTTTAACCTCAGCATTAGAAATCTTGTTGGTTATGCACAATTTTAGTGTTTGTATTATAACTTTTATATATTTTAGCATGTTTCATTTATATATAGTAGTTTATAGATGTCTGAAGGACATAGGCCTGGTCTCATTTCTCACTTATTCCTGAGATAGGAATTTAGGTGCAGTCTTATCAGTGGGTAGGAAAACTGAGGGTAAAGACCTTCAGCCTAAAGTGCCAGATAACATTTAGACAGTTGAAATTGGAGAATCAAGATAACCTGATTTTTTTTTTAAGGACTATTCAGGCCTTTAAATCAATCATCAACACTTTTTATTAAAACTATTTCCTTGGAAGCATTTGTGTATGTTATTGCCACGTACTGTTGTCATGTATCATTGAATCGGAACTGACCCTGATCTGATCCTTCAGTGGGTTTTCCGAAGTAGTAAATAAATAACTTTGGAGAAAATTTTTCCTATTTCTCCCCTAGTGCATTTGATGAATTTGAACCATGTGCATTTGAGTTTGTGTCCATGATAGTTGAAATTAGGGTCAAATTTTTGGTTTTCCTCTTATTTTGGCAGTCATCTTAAAAAGAACTAAATTTTAGTATTCAATTTATTGAGCCTTATGGAATTCCAGATACAGTGGTAAATGGTTTATTTGCATAAACATGTTTGTATTCCCACAGTCTCTCTTTGAGTTAGGCATTTTTAATTTTCCATATACACATGATCAAATGGGCTTTGAGGGAAGAAAGTGCTTTGCCCAGGTTACCCAGCTGGTAAGCAGCAAAGGCCAGATTTCAACCCAAACCGGTCTGACCTGAACCTATGCCCTTTAGAGTCAGGCTTTCTTTCATCTTCTCTTTAGGAACCTGATTCCCCAGACATTTTTGAGCTTGATGCCCTGGGGTGGTCCTGGAGCTGGAAACGTCTCCTGGAGTTCATAGGGCTGCATTGTAGGCAAGGCCGACTTTCCTTAATCGTGTGGGAGGCTGGCCTCAGGTGTGGGTGGATGGAGGCAAAGCACTGCTGGAGAAGACTTCTGCAAGTGCAGACTTCTCTGACAGACAGTTGTTGCTTCTGCTCTTTCAATCAAAGTTGTACACAATCATTTATGCCCTAAATGAACTGTTTCTAATTAACCACTTAGTATTTCTCATCTCTGCATGTTCCATTATAACTTTTGACTGCCTTTGATTACGATTGCTACACTGATGAAGACTGTTAAGATACTCCTTGAATTCAATTTTGTGGTTTTGATTTACTCTTGAAGTAAAATGGCAGCCATTACAATTTTCAGATGGATATCTCCTCTGTAATTATAATGGCTTCAGTGAACTAGAATTTAAGGATGAAGTCCACAGAGATAATGTTATTCTGTTTCTTAATATGTAGAGTTTGAACTCTGATGAGAAATTCTATTCCAAGTGCAGACTCTCTTGCTAAATTTCTTGAGATGGTTATTTTAAACGAGAAGTATCACTAAGAAGGCTAAGCAATCACCTAGCCCAAAGAAGCATTTCCAAAGGTCCATATTAGGAAGGAGAGGGACTCAGCGTCTTTTTCTGTAATTGAGGGCAATCACATTTGTCACTTCTGAAAATTAGAAAGTAGCAAGGAAGAGATCCTCAGGGGCAAAACTCATCTTGACCAAAGCAGACAGTTGCTCGACAATCTGGTCTTATACAAAGTATTTTTGTGATTTAAAAAAAATCATGTTTTAAAAATGACAAGTTTTTCCATATGCATTTCTAACCACTTCCTTGAGTTTTAATTTCCATACCTTAAAATTCTTCTATTTTAAGTGTACCAGTGAGGCCGTTTTAGTAGTTTTGGTGAGTTGTGTAACCATCACAGCTATCCAGCTTGGGAACCTTTCCATCACCCCAAACAGGTCTCTCCTGCTCATTTGCACTCCACATGCATCTTTTTTACCTTATTATTTGCTTTTACTTAGAGCCTTTTATCATCAAATATTGATAAATGAATAATGTAGATCTTCATCCTTATGTCTTAAAAAGATCTTTTTATATGCATTATTGTTAGTGTTTTTAGATTTTCAAAAGCTTTTGTCTAAACATAATGCATAGCACAACATAAAATTCAGTACTTGCAAATGTTAAAAATGACCTTGTCTTTGTGATTTGAATATTTTTTTTCCTCTCTACAGCATTTCTCAGTCCAACAAATAAAATCCGATGTTCTTAGTGACAGATTGGAAATACAGGAAAAAAATAAAAGTAATTATTATGCAGGGAAAAGTTAAGATTTACAACTCTAGGTAAAATAATTAGTTTTCTTGAGTTTAAGACAACATTGTGAGTTTTATTGTTTGAGCTCAAATTTCTGTTGAGAGGTTCATGTCTACTATACATGTTTCATAAATTCAAGTACTCAAGTATTATCTAGTTTTTGCTTTCCTTTATACTGGATTGTTGTAGGATTTAGAAACAGTTTAACCTGCAAAGTTCTATAGCTGCATTTTCTTGCCTACTTAACTTGGTTACTTTCTATATTAACTAGAGAGTAAAGTCAACTTGGAAACTGCAAGTAGGTTAAATTGTACAGCATAGACAAATCTTTCTGTGTTCTAGTTTGTTCATGGTGCTGCTTATATGTAGATGGATACTGCTGATAGGATAACGATGAGCATTATTTCTTACTTATTTTGGGTTACACATTTGGAATGATTTTGTTGAAAGTAAAGTGTTTTGGAGGCTGTCTTTCATTGCTTTCAGATGAACATTTTTCTGTGCAAAATAACCCATACAAAGTGCCAGGCAGGTAAATCAGTAACTTTATGTGTGGTTGGCTATGTCTCGATTTTTAATAACACATTAAACACACAGCACTAGTCTGATGTTAATAGTTTACTGTGAATTCAATCATAACTGGTTTGAAATTGGTTTATTTTAGTGAGGCTTTTTTTATGTTTTGTTTCTTTTTAAACTGTAATAGCTATGACTGTCTGGTTGTTGTAAGCTTATACTCCTTCCCAGGACAGATACTTAACTATCAAATGGTAATATAAAGAAATACTTTCTGACAATGTAACTTTTTTGACTGATAGGAAAATAGTGATTGTGATAGTAAGAACAACTTTGGTAATGGAAATTAACAGAACATATGGGATGAATACATTTTTGTTCTAAAAAGACTGCTTCAAATTACTTTAGTTACATTATAATTTTAGATAAGATCTCAGTTTAGATTTTGTATTATGCCTAAAGATGAGGTTCTTGGCGGCAACATGATATGTTATTATAATGATCAAATTCTACACATACATATACTTATTCACATGAGGAACATATGGCAGATAAAAATGGTGATAACTAGATAAAAGTACACAGATCTGCTGGTCTGATGGAGATCTGTGAGACTCGGGGACTCTGACTCTTAGTCACTCTTGGAGCCTGGAATTAAATTTACCCTTGTGGCTCAACTTACATCTAAACAATAGGCCTAGAAGGTGGACAGATAAAGGAAAGAACTGTTTAAGAAAATATATATATATAAAATTAGGCATTATTTATATGACAGTAGTCCACAAATGCAAAGTGTAGTGGGAGATGGATAGGAGGGAAGGGTGGGAGGAAATTGTACAACAATGAATGAATATTTTTTAATAAAGGAAAGTGAACTGAGGAAGAGGGAGGAAAATGTACAGCAATGAACAAATGAAAAGGATTTTTCTGTAAACTTTCGTTAAAATCACAATTTTTAAAAAAATATACAGTCCCTTAAAAAAGAAAAATCAATTGTACAAGCTAAAAATTCAGCATTTGCTCAAAGATAAAGCTAGAAAGCAGAATGGGGTAGTAAAATAGAAGGACTGATAGAAAGTAGAATCACAGGGAGGATGTGGGAAGGTTGTGGTTACAATGTGAGCATTGCCAAGTAATATAATAAAAGAAGATATATATGACTGTTGAATGGAAAACTAATTTGCTTTGTAAACTTTCACTCAAATCACAGTAATTTTTTAAAAAAAGTAAGTCAACAACTTACTGACTTGGATTTGCCCAGTTATCTGGACTTTGGCCAAGAGTTGAAATTAGTTTCCTGATTAAGAGCTTAAAGAACTGGTTCAGATGTTACAAAGCCTAGAATTTATTTACACACCCAGACACACACCTCCTCGACCTTATTTGGCAATTTTTTGGTAGGACTTATTCATTGTGATTCTTAAAATTATTATTGATGACATTACCATTACATCTCAACATCAGGAAAACAAAAATCCTCACTACTGGACCAATAGACAACTTCATAATGGAGAAAAGATGGAAGTTGTCAAAAATTTCATTTTACTTTGATCCACAGTCAACACCCGTGGTAACAGCAATCAAGATATCTAAGACGTGTTGCACTGACAAAATATGCTGTCAAAGTCTTCTCCAAAGGTCTGAAGAGCAGCATTGTGAATGTCAAGACTAAGGTGCACCTCATCTAACGCAACCCATGGTATTTTCAGTTATGTCCTGTGCATCTGAAAGTTGGACAGTGAATAAGGATGACAGAAGAATCATGGTCTTTGATTTGTGATATTGGAGATGAGTATTGAATATCCCATTCCCATGGACTGCCAAAAGAACAAATCTGTCTTGAAGGAAGCGCAACCAAAGTGCTCCTTAGAATCAAAGAGGGTGAAACTTTGTCTCACATTATTTGGACATGTTGTCAGGAGGGACCAGTCCTTGGAAAATTGCATCATCTGGGAATTTTGGAGAAGAAGACCTCCAACAAGATGGATTAATATAGTGACTGTAACAATGGGTTTGACAATGAAGGAATTTTTCTTTTACTTTTCCAAGAGGGTTGTGTACTGGGGGGGGGGTTGGGAGGGGAGAAAAGTGCAACAATGAATGAATGGAAACCCAAAGTCTCTGTAAATTTTCATTGAAATTAATAATAAATTTAAAAAAAAACCAGTGTGAGGATATTAGAAATGGTGAGGGTGGTACAGGATAGGGCTGTTCATGCGGTCATAGTTAATGGCACTTAATAACAGAACAGAAGAGAAGAAAATGTTTTCATTGTTAATATTTTGAAAATATTTGAGGTTGACAAAAGCCAATTTTATGTGTAAATTGGTATTTCATACTTTGGGAGTTGTTTTTTTTCCTAAAATAACACGCCCTGTATCCTTAGGCTGCATCCTTCATGCATTTATTAAATACTTCTAGAGTGTGAGTAGATGCTGTATACTAGACTCTGCTATAGATTAGATAAAGTAGAGGTAGGTAGCCCCTGAATGCAGAAAGTGGGGTGGAGATTGGGAGGTACAGGCTATGGGAGTATATGACTGCATGGAGTGGGATATCTATCTTTGAGAGATGGAATGAGAGGGCCACCCTTACGGAAATTACATTAAAACTGAAATGTGAAGGATGAGAAGATGATGGTCTAGTTGGGGCAATACATTTTCCAGGTAGAAGGACCTATTATGTACAGAAATGCCCAGAAACAAGAGGGAAAGGGGAGAGAGACTTTTGAAGAACCAAACTGTTCAAAGAACTGAAAGAAATTTCAAAGTAACTGGAAAGAAGGAGAGCGGGTAATGAAGTAAGATCAGGCTGAGGCCAGGCAAACTACTGGCTTTTTGAACTTGACCTATCTCCTGGGCGGCTGTTGACATTAAGCAGGAATCGGACATGTAATGAAATTCCACAAAAATAAGGGGTTTAGTTCAATGGAACTTTGATAATTTATCAGAAAGATTATAATCCGTGCAAAGTTAAATATTCTTTTCATCTCATTAAAATTTCTGCAACTGCTTCCTTGAGTGATTGTCATATGTGATAACTCTTTTCATTGTTTTTCTGGAAATTACCTTTAATTTTTTAAGGCTCTTCCTCCCTTTCTTTTTTCAATCCTTCACCATTCTTTTGACCTTATATAAAAATATCATTTCTCTTAAGCTCGGGTGGCCTAGTGGCAGGAAGCTGCACTGCAATCCCAGAGGTGCACAGTTCAAATCCACTAAGATGCTCTGCTGGAGAAGGAGGGACAATCTCCTCCTGTACCAGTCAGATCTGATTTGATGGTGCACACACAAAAATAATAAAAAAATAAAATAAAAAAATATAATTTCTCTTTATAACAATTTATTAGGTTCTTTCCTAACAATTTTAGCTCTGTTTAATATATAAACTTAACTCTGCAACTACCACATCACCTTCTTCAAACATTTCTCTTGAAATCTACATTTTGAAGTAACCTTTTGTTTAACTTGCTTTAAAAATACTACTTTAAAACTTGTGATTTGAGTGAAATCTTAAAAAGCAAATTGGTTTTTCATTTTAACCAACTCACTTTTGGTGAAGTTTGGGACTTTTTGGAACCATTCTGTACCTGCACTGTGTTCTTTCCTTGTTGCCTGAATCATTTCTATGTCTGCTGGAGGTAACTTGGAGTGTTTAAAATATTTTATATCATTACTTTTTTCACTTTCTTTGTAGCGCAGGGCACTTGTTTTAAGAGTTGCCTCACTTCAGACATATAGCTTTTGAAACAGATTCTTTTGTGCTGTTCATTTCTTTAACATCCAGAGCCCATGCTTTAGAGTTGTGCTTAGAAAGTCTGTCCCTCTGTGCAGGACCAGAAGTACATAATTGCTTTTCTTTGGCAGACCTTGTGATAAGTAATGGTTTGGTTTATGTTATTCAGGCAACTAAAAGCATGTCTCTTAACAGAGAAAGAGTTTGTTTCCAGGAGAAGAGGAACACAATTTTGACTAAGTGTACTTTCAGAGAGAAACAGGGTGTTATTCTCTAAGTCTAAGGAGATGCACTTGACATAAATCAGAAAGGACTGAGAGAGAAAATAATTTCTGAATGGTTATGAAGAGTCTTACAGGAGGCCATAAAGTCAGTTTGGGGGTAGGGGGTTTCCGGCAGAGGATTTACACAGAAGCATGGATTGAAGACTGGGTGTATACAGACAGCTGGGATAATTGCAATAAATAACATGGATTTATGTGTAGCATGCTGTACTTTGTTGCTTTCACTCTGATAATTATTTTATTATTGTTGTTCTCTACTGCCTGAGCTCTGGTGGCCTAGTGGTAAGAAGCTATACTGCAGCCTCAAAGGGTCACGATTCTAATTCACCAGCTGCTTCATGGAAGGATCGGCGGTTTCTTCTCATGCAATTCACTGCCTCTGAAAACCTGCTGGAGGATCAGCTATGAGTAATTTCTGGCTTGATGGCACACCACCACAATATGTACTGTCAAGTCAGAACTGAGTCGTATCTGACTTTCCAGTGGGTTTTCAGAGGCACTAAATCACACAGGGGAGATTGCCCATTTTTCCTCCTACAGAGCTACTGATGGATTTGAACAACCTGTCTTTGGATTTGCAGCACAACTCCTTACCAGTAAGCCGCAAACTTTGGTGGGAACCATAATTTAGGATATTTTTTAATGGCTTTCCCCCTCTGGACATTTTAACTTTCACCTGAGAGTATATGAAGGAAACATAAAACCAGAGGTTTAAATAGGAGTGTTTATAGATTGCTGCTGTTGAACCAACTGTCTCATGACAGCATCTTACGCACAATAGAATTAAGCATTGTCCAGTCCTGCACCATCCTCATTATCACTGGCATGCTTGAATCCATTGGTGCATCTACTGTGCCAGTCCATCACACTCAAAGGTCTCTCTCACTCTCTCTGGCTCTCTGCTTAACCTGGTGTCCCCCTCCAACAGTGGATCCCTCTTGATAATGTATCCAAAGTAAGTGAATTGGGGAGCGTTCTGTTTTTATCCATAAGGTTTTCATTGGCTAATTTTCATAAACTCAGTAGGCCTTTCTTCCTAGTCTGAGTTCAGTAGTTCCAGTGAAACTTGTCCACACTGGATGGCTTTGCTGGTATTTGAAATATGGTTGGCATAGCTTCTAGCATAATAGCAAAAAAAAAAAAAAAAGCTAGCACATGATAAGGCAAGCTGACAGGTGGTTGTTGATGGTGGTCAAATAGGTGAGCATTGGGAAAAGTAGATAAGCAGTTGCTATGGATTGTTTACTGCAGGCTCTGTGTTGTTGTTAGTTTTTGCTGAGTCAGTTACAGCTCAGTGGTAACCCATGTATAAGGTCTGTGGAGGCATGGAATCTTGACTTTGTACCCTCAGCACCAGACACATTCCCTGACATATAGAAAATGGTCAATAAGTAGTTCTCTTATGAAAGTTGCTCCCTTTCCTTCCTGGTCTCCTCATGTCAGTGGCTTCTCTTCTGTCTTATGTTCCAGCTTCCTGGTTCTTCCTACCTGATCATTCTGTAGACCTGCTTATTCTGTGTCTAGTCATCTGTCTAAGACATAAATGTATTATCATTAGATCCATATTGGTGTCTGAATAGAAACTGATGGCTCTCTGTAGAGCTCGTGTAACTTTTCTACCAACATTTACATTAAGGCAGATGAAGGAAGGCCAAAGTTGAGAACTACAAGAGTGACATTTCTCTGAGTTTTTCATGAATTATTGCATACATTGTTTGAAATGTTGTATTCTATTTGATGATGAACTTGCATGTTCATTATGACTGGGAAGTTTTTGTGTCCATTTGTGTAGATATGTATAACAATCGCTTGTTAGCAAAACTTAACGTTCTGTGAAGATGTTGCTTATTTATTTATAATGTGGCTTCATATACTTCTAGTTTACTGGTTTTGCCCCTCAGATTGGTAGGTGAATTTTAACTGTGTTACCACATTGATCTAAAATATCTTCCTTACAAAAAGGCCTTTTATTTATCTATTTTATTTTTAAGAAATTGGTTTTATTATAATAATTCATATACATTGTGCATCATTCATGTACATTGTGAGATTTTTTTTTATCTTTTAATTTTTTCCCATTGTTGTACATTTTCCCCCCTCCTCCCCTCACCCTTTCCCAGCCCTCACTGCAGTGGACTCCTTGTTCCTGATTGTTGTCATACATCTGATTTATTCCAGTGTTCATTATCTACTCACTCTTTTCCCATTCTTTCCTCAATCCGTCCATGTCTGTCCTATTTTATAAGAGTGGTGTTATGCAGTATTTATCCTTTTATGACTGAGACATTTCACTGAGCATAATGTCTTTCAGGCTCCCCCATGCATAATATTCCATTGTGTGAATGTACCATAGTTTTTCTATCCATTCATGGGTTGATGGGCATGTGAGTTGCGTCCATCTCTTTGCTTTTGTAAATAACACAGCAATAAATATAAGTATGCATACATCTGTATGAGTTATGGCTCTGGTTTCTTTATATTCCCAGTAGTGGAACTGCTGGGTCAAGTGGTATGTCTATTGCCAACTTTTTGGAAAGCACCAGATCACCTTCCAGTAGTGGTTGTACATTTTCTATTCCTACCAGCAGTGAATAAAAGTTACATTCTCTCCACAACCTCACCAGCATTTGTTGTTTGCTGCCCTGTTGAACATTGCTGTTGTTATTGGGGTGAGATATCTCATAGTTGTTTTGATTTGCATCTCTCTGAAAACTAGGAGTTTTGAACATTTCTTCATGTGTTTATTCTCCATCTGAATGTCTTCTTTGGTGAAGTGTCTATTCATATTGTGTCCATTTTGGATTGGGTTGTTTACCTTTTTCTTGTTGAGGTGCTGGAGTATTTTATAAATTTTAGATAGAAGTTCCTTATCAGCTATGTGTTTGCCAAATATTTTTTTTTCCAATCTGTAGCTTTCCTTTTTACACTGTTGGAGAAGATTTTTATGTGCATAGGGATTTGATTCTTTTTTTGTTTGGGGTTTGTTGGGTTTTGTTTTTTGTTTTGTTTTGTTTTGTTTTTGTGGGATTTGATTCTTAAACGTTCCCATTCATTTATTTTATTCTTTCCTGGTTATAGGTTTTTCATGATGCTTGGAAGACTGTTCATGATATATATTTGGGCTTCTAGAGTTCTTCCTAACTTTTCTTGGATGAAGTTTATTGTCTTTGGTTTTATTTCTAGGTCCCTGATCCACCTTGAGTTGGTTTGTGTGTGTGGTGTGAGGTATGGATCTTCTTTAAGTTTTCTGCAGATGGTTTTCAAATTTTGCCAACACCATTTGTTAAATAGATTGTCCTTTCTCCACTTAACTTATTTTGTCTCCTTGTCAAAGATCGGTTGACTATAGGTAAATGAAGTCATTTCTGGGTTCTCAATTCTGTTCTGTTGATCTGTGTCTGTTGCTGTACCAGTACCATGCTGACCCACACAACTGTGTAGTAGGATTTGAAATTAGGAAGTGTGATGCCTCCTACCTTGTTTCCTTTTTTCCGTAGTGTTTTGTTTATTCAGGGCCTCTTTCCATTCTAGACAAAATTGAAAATTGTCTTTTCCATCTTGTTGAAGAATGGAATTGGTATCTGTATTGGGATTGCATTGAATTTGTAGATTACCTGTGGCAGAATTGTCATTTTCACAATATTGAGTCTTCCTGTCCATGAACATGGTATATTCTTCCATTTCTTCAGGACTCTTTTTGTTTCTTATAGTGATGTTTTGTCATTTTCTCTGTATAAGTCTTTTTTTTAATTTTTTATAAGTCTTTTGTGTCTTTAGTTAGATTAATTCCCAATATTTAATCTTGTAATTAGCTATTGTAATTGGTATTGTTTTTCTTAGCTCCATTTCTGTATTCTCTTTGACACTATAGGGAAATCCAACGGATTTTTGTATGTTGATTGTGTACCCTGCTACTGAATTGGTCAACTATATAAAAAATGTTTTCACTTAATCTTTAGGGTTCGTTAAAGTATACTATAATATCATCCGCATATAGAGATAATTTTACCTCCACCTTGCCAATGTGTATACTTTTTATTTCCTTGTCTTGCCTTATTGCTCTTGCTAATACTTCCAATAAAATATTGAATAGAAGGGGAGCTCTGGTGGCCTTGTGGCAAGAAGCTGCATTGCAATCCCAGAAGTATGCGGTTTAAAGAAGGAGGGGCAATCTCCTGTACCAGTCAGATCTGATTTGATGGTACACTCACACAAAATAATAAAATAAAGTAAAAAAATTAAATATATTGAATAGGAAAGGTAATAATGGGCATCCTTATGTAGTTCCTCTTCTCGAGGAGAATGCCTTTAATCCATTGAGAACAATGTTGGTTCTTTGTTTTGTGTATATACTTATCATTATGTAGAGGAAATTCCCCTCTATTCCTATTTTGTTGAGTATTTTAATCAGGAAGGTTGTACCATAGTTGTGTCAAAAGTCATAATGGTTACCCATCTTAGACAGCGTTTGGTGGAGCTTCCAGATTGATTCAGGCTTGGAAGCAGGAGTGGCATCCACTTCCTAAACCATATGCCTCTGGAAGCTCCATGAACATGGAGAAATTATAATAGTCACAGAAGGGTTCAGGTCTTTTGTTCATAGGGTCGCTATGAGTCATACTGCACTCAACAGCACTTAACAACAACAATCTTCTAGTGTGCTGAGTGGAATAGACCCCAGATCCAAACATATTCTATGTTGTTATTAGGTACTGACAAGTTGTAACTGTTATGTGTCATTGAGTTGCCTTCGACTTATAGTAACCCTATGTGCAACAGCGCTGAAGCCTGCCCTCTTCTGAGCCAGTCTCACTGATTCTGACACACCCATCCTCTTTACCTCAATAACTGTGTCAATCCATCTCCTCTGGGATCTTCTTCTCCTGCTCTGTCCTTCCTCCCATCCAAGCATGATGCCCTTCTCTAAGGACTGGTTCCTTCTGGTAATGTGCCTAACATATGTGAGATGGAGCTTCCTAATCCTAGCCTCCAAGGAAAAACATGGTTTTGCTGTCTCCAAGACAGACTTGTTTTCTTGGCAGTCCATGGAATGTTCAATACTCTTCTCCAGCACCATAACTCAAAGATATCAGTTCTTCTTCTGTCATCCTTAGTCACTGTCAAACTCTCTGATGCATAGCAAGTAATAGTGAAGAGCATGGCCTGGATCAGGTGCACTTAAGTCTCTAGACTGACATTGTTGCTTCTCAGTACTCTGGAGGAGTCCATGATAGCAGATTTTCCCAGTGCAATTTGTCTTTTGATTTCCTGACTGCTGGTGCCAAGAGTGTTGATTATGGAGCCGAGCAAGCTGTAATTGTTAACAACCTCGATCTTTTCTCTATTTACTATGGTGCTGCCAATTGACCTAGTAGTGAGAATCTTTGTCTTCTTGATGTTGAACTTTAATCCATATTGAAGACTGCAGTCTTCTGCAGCAAATGCTTCAGGGCCTCCTCAGGTTGTATCATCTGCATAATGTCCTCCAATCCTCCTCCAATCCTGATGCCACATTCCTCCTCATAAAGCCCACATGACGATATAGAGACCCTTTTATGAAACTCTAAATATGACAAAGGAAAAAAACCCTAATCATCCAAGATGAGATAAACATCCTCATAATGCTAACTGGATTCTGCTTGATTCACTGCTATAGAAGGAATTAGATATATATTCTGTATAGCTCTATAAATTAGGGGACAAAGAAAAAATCATATCTATATTATGATTGATGGCAGGTACAATGCTTTATATTTCCAGGTGGGACTATAAAAGCTACAAAAGAGCCATGAATACATATACTATTGCAGTTTAAAAACCGTACAAGTTTAGTTGTAGGGCTGTATGATGGTCAGTGTATGAGATGTATCCATGTAGCCTTAGTCATAGTTGTTGTTATGTGCCGTTGAGTCATTTGTGACTCATAGAGACCCTATGTACAACAGCCCTAAACCCTCTCTATCCTGTGCCATCTCATTGCCTCTGACACACACATCCCGATTACCCCAGTCACTGAATCAATCCACCTCATAGAGGGTCTTCCCCTCCTGCGCTGTCCCTCCACCCTACCAAGCGTGATGTCCCTCTCCAAGGACCTGTCTCTCCTTACAACATGTCCAAAGTATGTCAGACGAAGGCCCAGAATCCTTGCCTCCAAGGAGTAGCCTGGTTTAACCCTCTCTAGGATGAATCTGTTTGTTTTCTTTGGCAGTCCATGGTACATTCAATACTCTTCTCCAACACCACAGCTCAAAGTGTAGTCATTGTCCAACTCTCTGATGCATAACAAGTGATTGCAAAGACCATGGCCTGTATCAGGCGCACCTTAGTCTCCAGAGACACACCGTTGCTTTTGAGTACCTTAGAGAGGTCCCAAACAGCAGACTCTCCCATTGCAATACGTTTTTTGATTTCCTGGTTGCTGGTGCCAAGAGTGTTGACCGTGGAGTCGAGCAAAGTGAAGCTGTGAACAATATCAATCTCTTCATCATCCATCCTGATGCTACCAGTTTGTCCAGGGGTGAGAATCTTTGTCTTCTTGACATTGAGCCTCAGTCCATACTGAAGGCTGCAGTCCTTGACCCTCTGCAGCAAGTGCATGAGGTCCTCCTCAGTTTCAGCAAGCAGGGTTGTGTCATGTGCATAACACAGATTGTTAATAATCTTTCACCAATCCTGACGCCACACTTCTCATAGAGCCCAGCCTGGGCCCCTCAAGAATTAGAATCTACTTATAGCCATTCTTCCTGAAGGCAGACTGTCCCTCCTCTGTTTTATTTGAATATCACAGACTAGATTCTTGTTTTCAGTGGAGAAGAAATGCAACCAGGAGGCTCAGTCTGAATAAAAAGGAAATTCAAAGTCATCTTTCATCTGGCAATGCTGGCCAGTGGGCCACCACAGAGTTTATAGGTACTCCTCGCTAGAAATGGCCATGATGCTAGGGTGGCTTGCTTGTGTTTATGTATAAGGTAAAATATGAAAGAGTCTAGGTAGCCAATCTGGTAGCGGAATTCAGTTTATTCTTTTATTTGGCATTTAGGGAGTATTTATGTATGCATCCAGCTTCCCAAGAGGGAGTTAGTGTGTGGAATTCTGGGATGTGTGCCACCACTTTTTATGGAATCGTGGTGCACACGTACGGTGCAGCAAGGCCCTCTATTTCACATCCTCTGTCTGGAAGTAAAACTATCTACCAGACAGAAGATCTGAACCCAAGTGATGTTTCTACAGAGAAACTGTCCCAAGTGGTGGTTTTGCACCTGGTCCAGGAACTAATTTGAACTGATTTTGCTGCAGACTAGGTTTTCAGCAAGTTAATCTGTAGAGAAACTGTTTTATCAAAAGGGAAGATTAGCACCTGCCTAATATTAATGGATAGCAGAGTTACAGGATAATGGGAAGGTCTAGGGATGAAGTTCCTAGGGTACATCTGCAGGTTTTTACAAAGGACTATAGTGGCAAGAAGCTGTGTTGCAGTTCCAAAAGCATGCAGTTCAAGTCTACCAGCTGCTCCATGGGCAAAGGATGAGCATTCTCCTTCTGTGTGATTAACTGCCTCTGAAAACCCACTGGAGGGTCAGCTGGGGTCAGTTCAGACTCTACGATACACAACAACAACAATAGGTACTGTAAACCAAAGGCAGCTATTCTGTCCTTGTCACTCAGCCGTAGCCATAGTGCTGGTTGAGTGGTTAGAAAAAAAATTCAAATAGTCTGAATTTATGTTAAGACTCAAATAGAGCTCCCAGTATAGGTCTTCTATAAGCTATTGCTTTATATTTGATATTTGTGGTTTTATATATTAACTGTGGACTTAATGATTTTCTTCAAATATTTTTTCTGTTCTCTTCTTTCTTCCCTTTCTGTGATTCCAAATACTGATTAAGGTAGAACCGTTCCATTCATGTTGTTCCACAGCTAATTTTTAATTCTTTTTCTTTCTCGTCTAGTGGTAAAGAGCTATTCTGCCATACCAGAGGCACGTGGTTTGAATCCATCAGCTGCTTTGTGGGAGAAAAATGGACAATCTTCTCCCTTATGATTTACTGCCTCTGAAAACCTGCTGGAGGGTCACTGATGATGGGTTGGCTCCTATTCAACTGTACAAAACAACAACAACAACAACCCCCACTGTTTTCATTTTATTTTTCATTTGGGATAGTATCTGTTGACCTACCTTAAAACTCATTGATTTTTTTAAATGAATTGAGTCTATTGATTAACCCAATGAAGGTCTTTTACATCTCTCTTCTGTGTATTTTTATTCTTACCACTTTCATTTTATTCATTCTTATAGTTTCTGCTGAAATTACTCAAAATTACATTTTGCATGCTGTGCTCCTTTTGGGTTAGAGCCCTTAACATGTTACTTACAGTTATTTTAAATTTAATTCTAGACTCTCAACGTTTGTTTCTGTCTGGTTCTTAGGAATGCTTGAGTGCTTTGTCTTTTCTAAGTACTGTGTTTTGGTTTTTTTTCTTATCCCTTGTAATTTTGTTGTTGTTGCAAGATTGACTTGTTTTGTAGAAGAGTAGAGATTAAGGTAATTAACTTTTATGTTTGTGAATTAAAAAAAATCCCTTCTAACTTGAACTAATTTTTGTCAAGTTGAAACTATAGCTGACTCTCCAGTGGGTTTTTTGAGGTTGTTAATCTCCCATGGAGCTAATGGTGGATTTGAACCAGCAGAGAGGAACTGACTAGTTTTGCAGCTCAACTCCTTATGGGAGTTCCCTATGTCTGTAAGTAGGTGCACTTTTATTTCTGGTGTTTCAGTGATTGTGCAAAGGCATTTGACTGTGTGGATCACAACTAACTGTGACTGACTTTCCGAACAACGGGAATACCAGAACACTTGATTGTGCTTATGAGAAACTTATACTTGAACCAGGAGGCAGTAGTCAGAACAGAGCAAGGAAACACTGAATGGTTCAAAATTGGGAAGGGTGTACACCAGACATGTGCCCTATCGCCATACCTTTTCAATCTGTGTGTAGAACAGATAATCTGGGAGCCTGGGCTCTATGAGGAGGAATGTGATATCAGAATTGGAGGAAGACCTACATTATGCAGATGACACAGCCTTACTTGCTGAAACTGAGGAGGACCTGATCCAGGCCATAATCTGCAGTTACTTGCTATGTGTCAGAAAGATGGACAATGACTAAGGATGATAGAAGGAGAATTGATTCCTTTGAGCTGCGGTACTGGAGAAGAGTATTAAATAGACCATGGACTGCTAGGAGAACAAACAAGTTCAACCTGGAGAGGATGAAACCAAGTTACTCCTTGGAGGCAAGGATTTTGAAACTCCGTGTGACATACTTTGGGCATATTGCAAGAAGGGACCAATCCTTGGAGAGGGACATCATGCTTGGGAGGGTGGAGGGACAGCACAAGAGAGGAAGATCCTGAATGAGATCGATTGATTCAATGACTGGGGGAATTGATGTGGGTGTGTTAAGAGACCATGAGGTTGGCTCAGGGTAGAGCAGGGTTCAGAACTGTTATACATAGGGTTGCTATGAGTTGCAAGCGACTTGAGGGCACTTAACAGCAACAGGCCTTTATTGCAGAGATTTGCGATCTAGTTAGTTGGTTGAATTTGAGTGAGCAAAGTGTGAGTTTATTTACTTGAACAGTGTCTCTGTACATTCTGAGTTTCAGGTCTTTCCTTTAAACTGTGGTCTTTGTTCTTCACCTGTCGTTTTCCAAGCAGTATTCTGCTGTTGCTTATTTTGGAAACTGGTGAGGTTGGAGATGGTGAGTGATGGTCAGGTATGAGCTCTGAAGTTCTGATTAAGCCTTACTTTTAAGCACTCATCTGTTTCCTGGGATTTTCCCCTTCCTGTGGCTGTGGGACTTGCTGTGCCATCCTGCCCTTTTCTTGGTAGGAGAAGGGCCCACTTTCCCCAGTTGTGCTTTCAACTAAGGGTACTCACTTCTGTTGAGTACAATCCATTGGGGCTTGTTTTCTTATCTCCCACAGATTAAGAATTTCCTTCCTTAGTGATGATGGAGGAATGATCTGGGTAGAGTTCCCTACCCCTAGTGACCCAGCTGCTGCTCCCTCCCCTGAGAGAATTTACATTACAATGATCACTCTTTTAGATTCTATCCTCTCTGTGGGTGTTATTTTGAGGTTGATGGTAGAAAATCCTGCTGGAGGTTGAGGACTCCCCAACTTCTGTGTCCATTCTGACCTACAGTGATTTTACAGCAAGCCTCATCAAATAGTTTGTCAGCTCCTCTGTTGGAATGCCCCTGTCCAGGACAGTCTATTTCTGGTTGTCTCCTCTCCACTGTGGATGTGCCTGCAGAGATGTAGAGGCAGTTTCTTCTTAAAGTTTTGAGCCAATTATTTGTTCTGTGATATTTAAAGAAAATTTTTACTTTGAAATTAGCCCAGTTCTTTCTTTTTGTGAGGGGAGCAGTGACATTCCTTCCAGTTTTCTTATCCTGACTGAGATTGATACCAGAAGTTAGGTTACCCTTCACATTTTAACATGCACTGTTAACTAGTGCTAAACTTATAGGGAGAGCTGGTGGGTTAGTGGTAAGGAATCATGCTGCCAACACAAAGGTTCATATCCACCAGTCACTCTGCAGGAGAAAGTTGGGAACCAACAACATACTAAGTTATTATTTCTATCCTCCCAAATAAGACAAATACTTTAGAATTGTTTACCTCTTAATTCTCATTTCCTCTTCCATGTAAAAGTTATTTATGTTTTGGTTTTATTGTGTTTAAGCCACTCTTCAGTAGATTCTGTCACCATGTGACAGAGTTAGAACCACCCAAGAGGGTTTTCCAGGCTGTGTTCTCTATGTAAGCAGATCACTGGATCTTTCTCAAGTAGAGATGCTGGGTGGAGTTGAACTGTCAGTTGAAGCTAGCTAGCAGCCAGATTCTTGAAATCACTGTGCCTCACATGCTCCTTTTTAGCCAACTTAAGCCTGTGGAAAAGTCAATATTTAAAATATGTTTTTCAGATTTCTGTGCTCGTTATTCCTTATTCAGTGTCCTTTATAATGAGTATTCTGAGTAGTTTTTTCAAGCAAAGCCTGCTAATAGTAAACTTTTCTGGCTCCTGTACATCTGGGAGTATCTTTACTTCACTTTTTCTCTTGAATAATTGTTGAGCTCAGTACAGAATTGTAGGATGACAATTCTTTACCCTCAGCACTGCGATAATATTATTCTCTAGTGTTTTTGGTGAGTCTTGTTTGTTAATGAGAAGTTGGTAGTCAGTTCAGTTGTAATATCCTCATAGGTAATGAACTTTTCTCTTGGGCTACTTTAAGGCATTTTTCTTTGGTTTTGAGGTTCTGCAGTTTCTTTCAGACATGTATTAATGTGAATTTTCTTTTACTTATTCTGTATTTATTTGGTATACACAGTCAGTCTGCTCCAGAAGCCATGAAGCCAAAGACTCCCATCAAAGACAAAGGTAAAGACATCCAGTGGAGGTTCCCACAACGTAAACATGGACAAACAATTCTCAAATATTGAAGACCACACTAAAAGCCAGCCAAATTTCAGGGAGGGAAGATAAGTGTGAGATTTCATTCCTCAAGAACTATACCTAATAAAATAATTCAAAAGAATAGGACCTTCTAAGATTAAATCCCTATGCGCATCAAAAACTTTTTCCAACAGAGTGAAAAGAAAACCTACTGACTGGGAAAAAACATTTGGCAATAACATTTTAGACATGGGTCCTATATATCAAAAGTTCACAGACTCCTACAGGGCTTCCACAAGAAAAAGACTGATAACACAATTACAGAATGGGTAAAAGACATGGAAAGATTTTTCACAGAGGAAGATATTCATGTGGCCAAAAGAAACATGAAGAAATGTTCAAAATTATTTGTAATAAGAGAGATGCAAATCAAAACCATGATGAGATACCATCTCACTCTAGTATCAGTGGCAAAATTTAACAGGATAGCAAATAATAAATGTTGGAGAGTATATGTCGAGATAGGAACACTGTTAGTGGGATATTGTAAAATGGTACAACCACTCTGGAAGGTACTTTGGCATTTCCTCAGAAAGCTGAACATAGAAATTCCATATCACCCAGCTATTCCACTGCTTGGAATATACCCCAAGAAAATGAGAACTGAGGCACTAATGGGAATTTGTACATCACTATTCATAGCAGCGTTATTCACCATAGCAAGAACATGGAAACAGCTCAAAGGTCCAGCCACAATCAAATGGATTGATAAATTATGGTACATACACATGATGGAGTACTATGCAGCACACAGGAGCAATGATTTTGTAAATCACTACCTAACTTAGAAAGGACTGAAGATCATGATGCCAAATGAACTAACTCAGTCCCATAAGGACATTCTACCATTATAATAGAATATGTATGAGGATCCAAGGCGGCACAGGTGGGAGCAGAGGAGTGAGGATGGCGGAGGGGGAGGAGTGTAATCATAGGGTTGCATAATTTGATGGGAGGAGGGAACGGTGGGTAAAGGAAATGGGAAAGATCCAGTGTGAATAACAATGTGTACAAACTTTGTAAGTAAACCATTATAAAATAAACATTTTGTTTAAAACAAGTAATTCAAAGGAGAGAGAGTACATAAATATTGAAAATTTTCAAAAAAGAATTTAAGAAGATAGCATTGTGAAAATCAAAACTATTTCAAAGAGAACACAATAGAAATTTTGAAATTTAATGATAAAATTATTTTAGTGAATAAATCAATAAGCTAGACACTAAAGAGTAAATTAGTGAATTGTAAGATGTTGATGTTGTTGTTATGTGCCATTGAGTCACTTGTGACTCGTAGTAACCCTATGTACAATAGCCCTAAACACTGCTCTATTCTGTGCCAACCTTATTGTCTCTGATACACCTACTCCCACTATCCCAGTAACTGAATCAATCCATCTTTCTTTCTTGCGCTGTCCCTCCACCCTCCCAAGCATGATGTCCCTCTCCAAGGACTGTTCCCTTCTTATAACATGCCCAAAGTATGTCAGATGAAGCTTCAGAATCATTTTCTCCAAAGAGCAGCCTTGGCTCACCTTCTCTAGGATGGACCTGTTTGTTCTCCTAGCAGTCCACGGTACATTCAGTAGTACTCTTCTCCAGAACCACAGCTCAAAGGCATCAACTCTTCTATCATCCCTAGTCATTGTCCAGCTTGCTGATGCATAGCAAGTAACGGCAAAGACAGTGGCCTGGATTAGGTGTACCTTAGTCTCCAGACTGATATCGTTGCTCTTCAGTACTTTGGGGAGCTGAAAGCAGACTTTCCCAATGCAAATTGTCTTTTTATTTCATGGCTGCTGGTACCACGAGTGTTGCTTGTGGAGCCAAGTAAACTAAAGCTGTTAACAGTCTCAATCTCTTCACCATCTGTCATGCTGCCAATAGGCCTAGTGGTGAGAATCTTTGTTTTCTTGATGATGAGCTTCAATCCCTACTTAAGCCTGCTGTCCTTGACCTTCTACAGCAAGTGCTTCAGGTCCTCCTCATCTGCATAACGCAGATTGTTGATGAATCTACCTCCAATCCTGAAACCACATTCCTCCTCATAGAACCCAGCCTCCCAGATGATCCCTTCTGCATATAGATTGAAAATATATGAAGATAGGACACATCCCTGGCAAACACTCTTCCTGATTTTGAACCATGCAGTGTTTCCTTGCTCTCTTCTGACGACTGCCTCCTGGTCCAAGTATAGGTTTCACATAAGTACAATCAAGTGTTCTGGAATTCCTGTTCTTCTCAGAGTCAGCCACAGTTTGTTGTGATCCACACAGTCAAATGCCTTTGCATAGTCAATGAAACACAGACATTCCTCTGGTACACTCTGCTTTCAGCCAAGATCCATTTAACATTAGCTTAAATTTCCCTAGTACCACAGCCTCTTCTATACTCAACCTGTACTTCTGGTAATTCTCTGTTGATGTGTTGTTTCAGAGGAAATGGTGGTGTTTGGTGCTATCAAGTGGGTCCTCAAAGCAACTGTGCATACTACAGAAAAAAAACCACTGCCATCCTGTGCCAGGCATGTGTGCCATCATTTGTAGCTGTTTGAGCCCATTGTTACAGTTCCTAGATAAAATCTATCTGATTTAGAGTCCTCCTCTTTCCTGACCCTTAACTTTCCCAAGCATAATTTTCTTTTCCAGGGAGTGATCCCTCATAAAACACATCCAAAGTATGTGACACAGCTCTGGTAGCCTAGTGGTAAGGAGCTGTGCTGCCAATCCAAGGGTGGACAGTTCTAGTCTACCAGTTGGTTTGTAGGAGAAGTATGGGAAAAGTATCCTTGCTTCTTCCCTCTCATCATACTCCAATATTGTTGGGTTTTATTTTGTTTTTTTTTAAAAAAAACCCTGGTTTTCCACTTCACCAAAGAAGACATTCAGATGGCCAACAAGCACATGAAGAAATGTTCAAAATCCCTAGCTCTAAGAGAGATGCAAATAAAAACAACTATGAGATATTATCTCACCCCAGTCAGAATAACAAAATTTAACAGAACAGCAAGCAACAAATGCTGGCGAGGTTGTGGAGAAACTGGAACCCTTATTCACTGTT